>NW_004797815.1:476044-492919 GCF_000002075.1 Aplysia californica
GTGTGTGTGTGCGTGTGTGTGTGTGTGTCTGTGTGGGGCGTGTATGAGTGTATGGATACGTGCATATTGGTTGGCAATTTTGTAGGTAGGTAGGTAAATAGGTTGTCAGGTCGATAGGTAAGGAAAGAGACAGCCAGGCAGGTAGGTAAGTATGAAGGCAGGTAAATAGGTAAGTAGGTAGGTAGGCAGACAGGCAAACAGTTTAATTTTAGTTTCAGTAAGAGTTTTACGGCACTTGCAGCTCAATAAGGTTATATAAGTGCTGAAGAATAGATGTGGTACAAGAGAGTAACATACTCAAAAAGGAGGAGAGATAAGGACGATACATGTTTGATAGAAAAGAAGGAGCAAACCACACCAGAGCACCCGCCAACAACCCACAGGCAAACAGGTAGCTTGGGATGTAGACAGGAAGGCATTCAAGTAGATAGGTAGGTAGGTAGGTGGGAAGATAGGAAAGTATGTATGAATGTGGGCCGATAGAAATATCAGTACGGTAAGTGGGTTTGTTTGCTTTCTTTGAGGGAAAGAGGGAAAGGAGGCTCTCGTGGCCAAGAGGTTAAGGTGTTGGCCTCTCATTCAAAGGTCCCGGGTGCGAATCCGGGTAGCGACGGAAAATGTTTCTTCTCTAAAATTGTCTCCTTTCACTTTCACCTCCTTTCCTGCTCTTTAGTTATGTTCTGTCGTCTGCTTTCGTCTCCACTTTCTGCCGCCAACCCCCTCACCTCCTCTGCCCCCTCCTCTGGGCTCTTGACTCTTTCTGCAGCCTTTCTACTGCTACAGCTTGGCTTCTTCTTACTGCTGTCTTTCACTTTCAGCCACACCCCTGATCTTCTGGAAGGTAGGATTTAACGCCAAGCCTTCTCGGACAAGGTCGAAAAATCTCGGAGGTCCAGTGTGCAAGTTGCGCACGTTAAAGATTCCTTTGTGGCTAAAATAGTAGGCTTCGACCGTCACCCGGGAAATATTCAAAATTTCATACCAACTGAAAAATGTTTAATGTGTCCCGCGCGCTCATATGACCTTATGCAGATGCAAGCGCCGTAAAACACTTTTTTTAAAAAATAATTTTAAAATGGAAGAATAGGAGGGGAGTAGAAATAAATGGGAAAGGGAGGGATGAGAAAGATGGCAGCGGAAGAGGAAGGCTGTTAAATGGGAAGGCAGGTATGGAGAGCGTGGCAGGGTGATAAGGACGTGGGGTGAAGGAGCTAGGCAAGGAGGTTACTTTGTTTTAAGCTCCTTGGGTAAAGGAGAGAGAGAGAGAGAGAGAGAGAGAGAGAGAGAGAGAGAGAGAGAGAAAGAGAGAGGGGAAGGAGGAAGTATGAGAGAGGGGAAGGAGGGAGGGGGAGAGATAGTGAGAAAGAGAGAGAGTGGGAGTGAGGGAGAGAGAGAGGAAGACACAGAGAGAGAGAGAGAAGATGAAGAAGATTTACATGTACAAGGTATCCTCGTCCAGAACTGAGACAAACATTATTTCTTCCTATACCAATAAACCGAAAAACAACCCGAACACTGAGAGAAAATCTTTAATTTTCAGAGGATCAAAACATGAAATACATGTTAGTCTCTCACACATCTAATGCAAAATCCTCAAAACAGTTTGCCATCTTGAAAAAGATCAGTCTCACCATGCAACTATCAGTGCACACATTATTTGCTTCTTCTGAAGAGCTTTCCTGATACATAACATCAATTACTCTCTGACATATAAAACTAAATCATCCCAAGAAGTTTGTTCATAACTTTCGAACTATCCAGTAGTAAACATTATGGACCTTTGCTTTCAAAAGATAAAATCTTATATTGCAGCCAACATTTTGACTCGACACAGCCCACAAGCATGCATAAAAAGACACACATGGACATACGAGCATTCAAAATACAAACTGTACAATGTTGCACAGATAGATTAATCATTAACTGTCGCCAAACACAAATGCAATAATTATTGATGAACATACTAGGTATCTGAACATGCTACACTAATTACGCCGTTGCCCTTGTGGTAATATCACCTACCCCACAAAATATCACATTTCTTAAAAATTTAACATAATTCACAGTAAATTATCCATTTCAAATGCCAAATCCAAGACAGGTCTGACCTCTGAGAAGAAATGGGCCTTGAACTTTAAAAGGAAAGTCGAGTATTAAACTAACCGGATATGACGTTGCTACGAGATGAAAACACAATTTTATTGCTGCTCTACTGGGTCTGGTCGGCCCATCTAATCACAAGGGTGACAATCTGTTTACATGATAACTGAAACTCCGTGCTGAAGAGCAGCTGAGTCATTTCAGCACATTGATACCGGTACATTATGTTTGCTTAGATCATTCAAATTAAGGAGAACTCCTTGAAATACTGATTAGTTCAGTTACACATTATGTTGTTTGAATATCATACACCACCATCAAAGCAAAGAAATCGATTTCAATGCATAACATTTGAGCTTCAGTAAAGACACCCGACTAAGAGGACTTGGTTAAAAACGGAAACAAAAATGAGTTTTTACTTCACACATTATTTATTCAAGCTCAGAACAAACTCAGTGTATTAACAACAGTCTCTAGATGCTTCATCAAAAAGTCTGGCTTGTGACTCAGTCATGGTAATGCTTTATAAAAAGTCTGTGTCAGAAGGTCAAAAGTGTGAGCAGAATGCATATATTTCTTATAAGAATATAATAAGCTGTGAAACACAACTCGGACGGACCATTAGTACAGCCAAGACCTAGACTTTCTCACAAATTAAGAATCCATAACTCAGAAGGGCGAGTCCATTCAGCGGTGATTCTTATTTAAATTCTGAGGAAAGTTTCCCTTTCACCATAAGAGGTATAGTTCCCCTTCTCTTTGGACATTACAATAACAGCCAACTCAAGAAAACTCTTGCAAAAATTTTAATCTTTAGCTCAATTACTATAATTCTGACCCACATCCTTATTATCTAAACAAAATTAATTTCAGCGAACCTTATGACAATTTGAAGAGCTGAGATACATGTACATTACAGAATGTCACTCTTCCTGCATGAAAAGTACAGTAATATTTCAATGTCTCAAAAGATGCCTGTTCAAACTATAAGACATCCACCATCTTCTTCTGTATTTATAACAAACAGAAGAAAAACAACTTCTCTTTTTGACAGCATTACACTTGTTACAGGTTCACAGACCTGGTAAACAATGCAAATCACTAGTTGTGAAAAAAAACAAAAAACACATTTCTGTCACAGTAATAATAACAACAATTATAACGACTGAATATTTAGCATATAATCTGTCCCAATTGAACAAGGTTGTTTTTTTCAACATAATAACATATGTCAGACAGACAACTATCACAGTAAAAGAGTTAGGAATAGATTAAAAAATTAAGCTAAAAATGCTGACAACATTGGCTAGCTCTGAGAGCTGAGTAGAACATTGACCAACAGCATTCAACAATTAATTTTAAAGCGACTTGGTAGGTAGCTGCATATGGTATGTCGACTCAAAACCATAAACATATAGGCATGATCAGTGTCAGGGATCGCATGACATACTCATCATTAATTATAAAGGCATGACAAGTCTCCTTCAACAAAGATGCCAACTGACCTTTTTCCCCCCACTCAAAAAAAAAGTAACGACTGCAGATTAAAAAACGAGAGCTGGCATACGGATTCTGTCCGTCTTTTCTCACAACTTTAACAAACTCATCGCAACACAACCTGGAAAAAAAATGAAATAAGACAGAAGAAACAAATCTGATTAATCCAGAAAGAAAAAATGTGGAGAATCGACTGTGTATATACAGCAATGTCCTTGTAAAAATGCAGTATTTGTCAAAACAAAACTATTCATTCCAACAATTCTGGTTTAACTCCATAGAGCTGCCTTGTGGATATTCCCTGACAGACAATGGCTACGAAAAGGACACAAATCTCTTGCATCGATTAAAGTACAACAACTGAAGTGCCTAGAGGATTTGATACATAGCACACATGCAAGCAAATAATATTAATATCATAAAACATGTGTAATTTGTAGCTATTTCCAGGAATTATAGATAGGGGACTATTAGAACATAAGGTATAAAGGACCCCTAAAGCTAAGTGGTTTGAAGAAAAGAGGAAGAACAAAGATCAATATATTCAAACAAGTATCGGACAAAGACAGTCCCTCTAGTCAACAAATTTAACAATCTCAAAATTAGTCTAAAAAAGACAAATTGAACAAAAGTAAGTGAGAATTTATAATGTACTGACTTACCAATGCCAAACAGCCGTAAAATAAAGTCATGAGCTCTAAAAACTTTGTCCCCTTAATAAGGATAGATACAATTAATCTCAAACATTTTCCCGAGGTTTGGTAGAGAGCAAATACATGCTCATCCCAGACAATGGTTGTATTAACACTATCTCCGTCTTAATAACATCTAATGTCCTTCATATTTCGGTACGCGCTTTTCCTTGAAAGCCTTGAGCCCCTCAATTCTGTCTTTGGTTGGAATGACCTGAAAATATGGAAGTCACAAAGGTGAGTAAACATACAATTCAAACGAAGGAAACAAAAAATATAATATGCACTAAGATGTATTGCACGATGACAAAAAGGAAAGCCTACTAAAAATAATTTTTCAAAAGCCATTGAACAAAGACTAATATTTATCATCAGGTTGAGATTTTAGTTCCCAGATTTGAGTGAAATGAAGTTCTTTACTAAGTTGCTGTATGTTTGTGTGATTATCCCTTTGGGGGAGAGAGTTTTAAGAACTTGGTCGAGTGAAATATCAGGCAATGTCATGATAATAATAGCAATTGGGTGGGTGGTCACTGTGATGTGTCCCAATGAAAGAGAAGCTAAATCTAGCTCACAATAAAGAGCTGCTCCAAAGCTAAACAAAGCAGTGTGAAACTGCTTGAGTTTGTTAAGATGTCAAAAAATATATAGTTGCTGCAGGGTTCTAAAAAGCTTACTTCAAAACTGCGGTTTTGGAGTTTTTTTCCCCCTGAATTCTGACTGACATCACGGAACACATCTAAAATATAACTTTCAGCCAGATTAACCTATCCAAATAGTCGCTACAACATTAGATTCTAAACAGCTAAATGTGTATAATTAATTAAAATAGACTTGCCTTTTAGTTTTTCACTTTCCTGTAAAATTTACAGATATCGAGTTAGCCCTTTAGATTTCTGCGCATGTCTTTGTAAAACAAACTTTCAAACATTTCTACCAGTGTATGTGGCATAACAACTTTGCTGTTTCACACATAAGTCATGAGTTCAATTCCCTTGTATGAAATTTATTTCATCGAGTATCTCCGTCTGTCTGCTGGAATGTTGGGTTTCCCTTCATATTCATGGCTCTGATTGGCAGAGTGGAAGCCAAATTACCTAATTGTGTAGATGATGGCAAAATATATTTGCTATCATATGCAATTCAGACATTTCTTTACCTTTCTAGACACAACAATAATAATAATAATAATAGATAGCATTGGTATTGCCCAAATTCCTGCTTAACAGTAAGCTCTATATACTTTACAATCTATATTATGACTAGCTGACCTAATATCATTCTGAAACAATCTCAACTTCCTGGGAAGCATATAGTGCAAGCTACCATTTATAGGTGCTAAATCACTCGCATACCTTCAAGATCTTTCGCTGTCTCTGGCCGAGTACCCGTACCCACCAGGGCGAAATGAGGAAAATCTGTGTAAAATGTAAAAATGCCTCTCCCAAGGACACGTCGGGTTTGTAACTCAAACCCCTGAATCCGCGACCCTATGATTATGAGTCTGACAGCCTAACAACTAGACTACCCGCGCCGGGGATAACACATGAGAAATATTGTCAGAACTCCACAGAGTTTATTACTAAATACATTAAGCAGAATTCAGACATTTTATTTCTGAAGCGTTCTTTTCTAGTCTACTCTGATGTTATGAAGCCAAAATAAAAGAAATAATGAAGAAAGCAAGCATTGTAAGTACGTGCAAAAATCATAAATCAATACCTGGGCATAGTAAGCTTCCTCAAACTTGAGTCCAGACTCCAAGTCGACCTGAAGTACAGTAGAAATAATGTAAATGATAATTGACCCAGCAAGAGATATATTCACAAATTAAAAAACTTTCTGCAGTTTATGGAAAAACCATTTTTTCAGGTGTTTGTGTCAATACAGACTCAATTGTACTTCTATGTCCAAAACTATTTGAGCAGTCTAAACTCACCAGAATCTTTAATGCTTTCGATTTAGATGGATATGTACAGTAGAAAAAAATACAAGCATGCATCTCGACAAAATATTCCTACAGATCCCAAAGGCGATACCATATGTGAGGCGAGCTGACAAAATTAGTTACTTCTTGCAATCCACAAAAGGAGATAACATTGGCAAAAAAATCAACACAAGGGTCAAATTTGTAGATTTTCTTTTGAAGCCATATTCTTTAAGTGTAATATGCCTGTTCTTATTTCATACTTATGTATCTTTAAAAACTTAAAAGTGTGGGGTACCTATTTCCATATGGCTCGAATCCAAGAAGTAACTTATTTTGTCAGCACGTTTCACATATCACTTTTGAGGAAAACAATGACTTAATGAAATACTAATTGGTCTCAAAGAATGCACCAGCGTCGACATACCTCAAAGCCTTTATTGATAGCAGCCTTTGCCATGCGTACACCAATGGGGCCCTAGGGAGAAAATAAAATTCTGTTATAGTAAACACACAAAGAGATATATAAACTGCAATGTTAATATTGAAGAGATGGCAGCATCATGAAAGAGAAACTTTGCTTTATCAGAGCTTGTAATATCAGTCTCCAAATGAGTTTACGAGCCTTACTTGAGTGACAGGTCTAAATAAAAACCCTGACACAGGGTCAAAGATAGTACAAGACAAGATGGGCCACTTCTCTCTTTGAGCCAATTAAAAAAGTGTCCTCAAAATTTGGTGGCGCCCTCTTCACAAAAGCGCACTCTTTGCGAACAGAGTTACCCTACTTGAGTTTTTAAAAATCAAAGTGAAACTAGCAAGTTTTGGGATAAATTTCGGAAGAACGCTTTTAAAAAATGGTTAAGCTGACAAAAAAACTCTTCCGGAGGAGAAGGAGATGGTTTTCTTCGTTTAATTTGACTTTAGAATGAAGGGCAGGAGGTCATTAAAATGTTTAAAAACCTAAAACTCCGCACTGAACGTACCCGAACTGCTGATGAACAGCAGTCGATCTGCGCACGCAAGGAGGTGCTATTCCTATTCTTCTTCTGGAAAAACGAAAGAGAGCTTCAAAACAGACTGCAGCGCCATCTGAAGCAAAGAGCATACTTCCTGCGGACACTTTTTAGGCTGAGTGGCCCATCTTGTCTTGTACTATCTTTGCACAGGGTTTGTCTTAGACAGCATATACAGGAGGGAAGCTTTTGTATGGTTGGCATCTTTTAATTCTGTTAACACTTTGAAGTCACAGAATACCCCCATCTGGTCACCCAGCCAGGAGACTGAAATGGACTTCTCAGGCCTAGCACAGTTCCACATTAATGCGCCAAGAGACCGTAATATGTTAAAGAAATCTATACATATTCAGAAATATCAAGCCAGGACATTAAAAAACTTAAAAGTTCCTCTTATTTCAAAATGTTCTGAACTCAAAAGAATCAGATTGGTAAATCCAATCCCTCCCCCCCCATCCCCCCTACAGAAAAACCCCAACCCCAAACCACCCAGTTTCTCTGATCAGATAATATTTAACAGCCAAACAACCAAAAGTCAGAGAAAAAAAAAAAGAAAAGAAAAGATTTACATTAGGTAAAATTTCCTCTGCTAGCTTGAGAGCTCGGAGGTAGGCAGCGTCTCCATTGTCGTTTTGCTCCACACAGTGGTTGACCACACCGTACTCCTTCGCCTGCCAGCCGTCCATGACCCTGCTCGTGAAGATGAGCTCTTTCGCCACTGAGGGTCCAACAATTCGGGGTAAGCGTTGAGTTCCACCCCCGCCGGGAATGATGGCCAATGCCGTCTCAACCAAACCAATTTTGGCATTGCTCGCTGTGGTTCAGGAAAAGAAAATATACAAGCAATCAACTTAAGAAATGAGAAAACTACAGAGGAGATAAATGGCATAGCTACATTTTTCATTATTTTCAGTCATGCCCCATGTGGCCTTCACGGCACTTTAGTTTAACATAACACTTCAATGGAAGGAAAAACAGGACTATCTATGTAAATATGATGGGAGAAAATTTTACAACCTTCTTCAAGATATGAAATTCCAAAATCTATAGCGGACTAATAGATTATCCATCAGTTTGTGTGAGTGTAATACAAACTATAAAATAAGTCTCTCCCCCCCCCCCACTCCTCCCAAAAACAACAGCCCCACATCAAAATAACAAAAAAAAAACCTCTATCTTTTCTCTCCTTACCAGCAACTCGGAGGTCACAACTGAGAGCCATCTCCAATCCACCACCCAGAGCAGCGCCATCAAGTGCCGCAATGGTTGGCATCGGCAGATTGTGAAGACCTGTCACATTGGCCCTAATGCCCGCCACAAAGGCAGCCACTTCTTTCTCGCTCATCGTCAGCCGCTCCTTGAGGTCAGCGCCTAGAGGGGAGGGATAAGAAAACATCAGACAATAGTAAACTAGTAACACTCACTGATGACAGCAGCTTTTTTCAAACAAGTGTGGCGGTAATTGTAATGAACACCCCATCTCCTTCCCTAAAAAACTTATCACAAAACAAAGATAAGTTCATCAAAGTATACAAAAAACTTGACCGTGAAAAATTCATCATGGAGAAAATAGGAGCTCCCAACAAGATTATAAGCACCTTTCAGTACAGTAATATGAGGAATTCCTTAACAACTCAAGGTCAACAGTTTTGTTTGTTTTGACAAGTGTTTTATGACGCTCGCAACTGCATAAAGTCAAATGAGTGCACAGGACACATTAAACATTTTCAGTTTGGTAGGAATTAATTTTGAAGTTTGCCCAGGTGGCGACTGAGACCTACTCTTATCGATTTTGGACCACCAAGGGATCTTCAATGTGCGTAACTTGCACATGGGATTTTTCACCCTTCACTGAGAAAGATAGGTGTTAGATCTTACCTACGCTAAGATCAGGGTTGTGACTGAAAGACAGCAGTCTGAAGGAGCCAAGGATAAGCAGTGGGAAGGCTGCAGAAAGAGTCTGGAGCCCAGAGGAGGGGGGGGGGAGGAGAGGCAGATCAAATGTCTGTCTTAGACAGTCTTTAATAACGCTGCCATGTTATGTGAATTCAAAGCAAAAAGTTTGGACAAGTCAACCCTGACCACTGTACCTGCGCAAAAAACTCCTGGAACCTCACTGCGGATGACCACACACCGAACTCCAGTATCAAACTTGACCTCCTCCATTGCATCATGAAGCTGAAGACAATAAATGAGTAACATGCCATTGAACATCACTTCTATCAAAATATTAACAGTTCCAGATAGCTGGATCCATAACAATAACAACATTCAGCTGCCCAGTGTAAGACTCCTTCATACATCACTTTTCAAAATGGTGCATGGCAGAGTCTTATATTTAGCAGTCGATATTCAGTGGCATGATTTAAAAATCAATATGAAGAAATGTAAAAATCAAAATGTTTCTCTAGTCAATAATTGTTTTTCATGAAGAAAATACCATCTGTACATGCGTCTGTGGTGTAATGAATAGGCTCTTAGTTTTTGCATGAAAAAGATGTGTTTGATTCCTGAGAGGAGACATAGATCGCCTCCTATACAATCTAAAAAATGTCCAGGGGGCGTGAACGTGTACGATCAAATCAATGGCTATCTGAGTGGGTTAACTTTGCCAAAGTATTCTTGGGCCAAGGAGAAAAGTATGTACTACAATAAGAAAAGAAGGAAAACATCTGAAAGAAACATCAAAATCTGAAAAACAACTTTTTGTTGTTGTCCCAAAACAGTAGGCCAACCCTAACTCTAAGCCAAGTGTGAACATTTGTTTCTGGCACCAGTGTACAACCTTTTCAGGGAGAACTTCATTCAACTTTTGGCACAGCTTTCTGTACACCATCTCATAGAAGTGAAAGGCAAACTTAATCTTTAATTGATATTAAAATTACTGTACATTGGTTGGGTCTTCTTTTGGGGGGGGGCTGGGTTTTTTGTTGTTGTTTGCGTTTTGCCCCTTCCATTTTTTTGCAAACGTTTTAAATTCGCAATTTGAGTCACCCAGTATCATGTGTTCCAACACAGTAGCGCCCCTTTAAACATTTCCCGAACGACTTGAATTTGCGAATTTCTTTAAAAATTGCAAATGCTGGGATGCTGTACCCCACTCAAATCAAGTTGTCCTTTTAAGAGGCTGCGTCCAAGCAGCGTGCCTCCTAAATGATTTCAAATGTATTGGGGCAGTTATGTGATGCAACAAACCGTCTTTCAGAATGAGTGGTGCATTTTTCTGTTTTTGTCTCTTCTTGTTCAAATAAAATTCAAACGCGGTTCCTTATAAAAAAACAAACACCTTTGATAAATATGATATAATTAAGTGTTCCTGAAAATGGCACATGAGAGGGAGAGGGTGAGAGACATTATAATGTTCTAGTCCATGAACGGCTGTACAAAAAAATGTTAATTGCACTCTTTATGACATCATTCAGGACTTACAACACCAAACAGAATTGACTGGTACATTTACCAAAACTCAGTGGTCAAATACTTGAAATATATGCCATCAGGAAAGCAGGGCAGGATTATCATTGACCTCACCGACACTGATAACACTAAGAGCATACATGTAAGCACTTGTCTCTTTTTCTCTTATCAATGATGACATTACAGTAGAATTTGATAACAAGGTTATCAGAAAATGTTGAAAATCATCCCAATCTTCCATGAAGTCATTTGAGGCTAAGACTTTTTAAAATAGTAGAACTTCCCTATGCCGTTATGGGTCATTCTTTGAAAAATTATCCTTGATACAATATCTAATCTTTCTGATTTTTTCACATGGAAAAGACAAATAATCATCTTTGCAATGATACAACTTTGTTGATCTGTTCATTAGACAAATTTTTATTGTTCACATATTTTTTTAACAATAAAATAATTTTGAGAAAAACAAAATAGTTCAAAACCAGAATGACAATGCTGACTAACATATATATCAAATTTAAACAAAAAACAGCCAGTTAATAGGAAAAAACTCAAAGACAGCTACAATTACACTAACAAGCTAATATTTTAATTATTAATTTTCTTCTCCATTTGGACCAACAAAAACTCACTCGCTTGAGGACATTCCTGCCCATGGCATTCTTGACACGGAATCTCCGGAGGGAAAACACTGCGATACCTGGAGGAATCAAGAATGATAAGAACGTCAAAAAACTTCAATTGAACCTTAACATCTGTAAATTATTCTTTCCATAACAAAGAATAGACCAAAGACTTCTGCATATATATATATACAGTCGAACCTGCCTTAACGGAAACCTGTGTAAAACGGAAACCTGTCTTAACGGAATCTCCCCGCTCCCCCCTTGATATATTCCTCTTTAATTACCTGTATAAAACGGAAACCTGCCAACGCGGAAACGGAAAGAAAAATCCGCTCCCTTCCAAGGGTTTCACCTGTCTAAGACGGAAAATGCTTTGCCCGCTCAGCCCTGATTTGAAACAAAACTCGCAAGTTGGGTTCCGCTGGCTTTAACTTTAAACTAACGTTGTGGTCATGCGGCTAGGCGAGGAAGGGGAGTAGGGGGGCAATTTGGGGGTAGATGTTACCCCATCATGTGAGCCCTGAGCGATGCAGATGGTCAGTGTAGTGTGGGTGTGAAATATCACGACTGCCCGTGAGAGTGCTCAAGTAGCGAGCCACTACGGAAACTTTCCTGGGTCCAGAACCCTGAGGTGTGAGATTAGATTGACCAAAGCCTACCGCCCTGATCGTATGGCCAGCCGTGAAAAGAATTCATTGAATCGTTGTTACAATGATGGCAGTAAGGGGTGGTATTGGTGGGTGGGGCTAAGAGTGGAAGCAAGGGAGATGTTCAAACGTTTCTGTTTTTAATAGGTCAAACAGAGGTCCTATGAAAGGCAAGCACTGGTAGTAACTGGATAAGTAAGACTTATCATTATCATTATCAGAAAGGATAGCAATTGAGAGGTGTGAAGTTATGACCGCTGCTTGCCGATCGGACAAGCGATCCTTGATCCCACCGGCTGGGCCTTTGACCCCCCCCCCCCCCAAACTTCCATCTCCCCCTAATTTCCCCTGTCTAAGAAGACGGAAAATGTCTAAGACATAATTTTTTTCTTGCTCCCTTGCGATTCCGTCTTACACAGGTTCGACTGTATCTAGATCTAGCCTAGATCTAGATCTAAATATCTAGATCTAGATCTAGATCTAATCTAGTCTAGTAGGCCTATAAATTATAGTAAACAGGTAGCCTGACTGCAGAACATCATTGCGGTACCGGCAAGCGGCAAGCAGCAAGAAGTGCAAAAATTACGAGTCGAACCTTTCTGATCTCCATCAAGATAATTGAGGTGGAATTCATCTTCCGGGCTTTGGTCACCCGACTGTGCTGTGGTAGAGCTGTAACATCTTGCACTGAGCCGCACAAACCCGACACGGAGAATATTTGTAGCTGACCGTAATGTTGGAACTGCCATCGTGCCCAGTGACCACTGCTGAAGAAAAGTTACAACTTACAACCGAACTTTGACCTTACTTTTTACATTGTTGTTGAAATCGAAAGCGGAAGTCAGACAAAAAGAAAACTGGCGAGAGAGAGAGAGAGAGAGAGAGAGAGAGAGAGAGAGAGAGAGAGAGAGAGAGAGAGAGAGAGAGAGAGAGAGAACTACAAGAGGAAGAGCAAAGGATCCATGATAATTGTTATTCCACACGTAAGTAGAACGAAGTATATTATACCTCATGTCATACAGACTTCAACAAAAGTTAAGGACCACTTGCAAACACTTAGTGGTCTTCTTAGGTCGATCTGCATGTTTGCAATGTGGGCGCTCTTGGATGGATCCAGTGGCTTGATGGCGCTGCCTCGGGCGGACAGTAACAGAGTGTGACACTGCAAGCCTTCTGGCAACTTCTCGGGCTCTGACTCCATCTTGCAGCCATGTCACAGCCCTGGCACGATCAAAGTCTGCCAGCTTTCGTCTTGGTGGCATGTTGATGCGATACTGGATTTTGAGCAAACGGCGGCTTATATTAGCCACCAAAGTGAGCACAGTATGAGACCGTACGTCCATTTATGACGTGCACTAGAAATTTTAACTGAGGAATATCCCTGGTGTCGCACACAAGTCGATAAAAAAAACAGTAAATTTGGCTAAAATTCCCCGAAGATTTCCGCGCTGCATTGGGAAGCTTTGCAGTACGTATTGGTAACCCATTAACACTTCCAGAGCAAAAAATTTTGAAACATTCCTTGCCGTCTTCTTTTTCGAATTAAAAAAAACTTAGGCTTCTATGTAAGTTGGTCCTTAACTTTTGTTGAAGTATGTATGAAGAATGTGAGTCTTGTTGACAGGCTGCTCCATAATCTTTCTTCAAAACAACGGTTTCCTGTGCCTTTTAAAGTTATTCATCTATAGTGGATTTTTATACCAGTATATTCGTTATTTGACAGTGCATGTGGTGATATAAGGTTTGCACAAAAACAATCAGTGCTTTCCCACAAAATTAGCAGTTTTTCAAT
Source organism: Aplysia californica (assembly GCF_000002075.1). Classification (NCBI taxonomy): domain Eukaryota; kingdom Metazoa; phylum Mollusca; class Gastropoda; order Aplysiida; family Aplysiidae; genus Aplysia; species Aplysia californica. The sequence continues at coordinate 489,759 of NW_004797815.1, forward strand.
TCGCCATGTACATTGGCTTGGTCTTTTAACTACTGGACTTTTTTTTTCCTTATAGTAGCCGATGCATTATTGTATTTTACCACATATGCTAGCTTACTAATGACTCCTTTAAACGAAATAAGTCTATCACAACATAGATGTGATCTAACTAAAAATCTTTAAGCAACTTTATAGCTTGGTCCTCCTACACTTTTGAGTAACTGGTGCGGTCGGCTGTTACACTTTCAGTAACTTTGTTACTCTGTTAGCTTTTGTGTATATCTAGGTTTACTAACCAACACGTTTTTGTATTTTACCATTGGTGCAAGCTTTTTAATGGTTTCTTTGAACGACTAAACTCTACCTAAGCTAAGATGTGTTCTTAAAAGCTGGAAGCATCTTTATTTCTTTGTCCTCCTACAATCCCGAGTAACTGGTGCGGTCGGTCGTTACACTTTCAGTAATTGTTATAATATATTATTTTTATGTATATATCTATTCCTTGTTGTAAAAACCAATACATTATTGTGTTTTTCCACAAGTGCGATTTTACTAATGGTTTCTTTGCACAGGACGTAGGTTTTTCCTTTGCACTTACTGTAATTCTTCTCCTACTCTTGTTTTAGGAGCGGGGTGGGGGTGGGGGAGTTGAGGTTGAAAAAGCACGTCTTTTTCATTGTAAAATTAGACCAAAGCTGTTTGTTTGTTTGGCCAAATGTTTTGCGGCGTTCACAACTGTATAGGTCAGATGAGTGCTCCGGGCATATTAAACATTTTCAGTTTAGTAGGAATTTTGAATTTTTCCCAGGTGGCATCCGAAGCCTACTCTTATCGATTCTAGGACCACCAAAGGATCTTAAACGTGCATAACTTGCACACGGGACCCCCGAGATTTTTCGACCTCATCCGAGAAGGCTAGATTTTAGATCTGACCTTCCATAAGATCAGGGGTGTGGCTGAAAGACAGCAGTAAGGAGCCAATGAGTAGTGTTAAAAGGCGCAGAGAGAGTCAGGAGCCCTGAGCAGGGGGCAAAGAGGAGGGGGCGGCATAAAGTGGAGACGAAAGCAGACGACAGAACATGGTTACAGAGAAGGAAAGGAGTTGAAAGGAAAACATTTTAAAGAAGAAAATATTCAGTCGCTGTCAGGTTTCGAACCCGGGACCTATTGAATAAGAGGCAAACACTGTAACCTCTAAACAACGAGAATATCCACCAAAGAAGTTGTTGCCCACGGCGTCTTTCGAAGGTACCAAAATCAAACATGGTTGTCAGTATGTTTGATTGTAGTAGCAGCATTGAATAACTGATGATAAATACGTTGAAAGTGAGAGCCAAAACGCAGGCCGGTGAAGATTTGGGTCTTATTATAATATAACTGTTTTTCAAACATTATGAGAGATGTGATGTAGTCTTCGAATGTACATTTTAAGTTTACCCTTTCCATATGAAAGAAGGGGCGCTACTCTGCACGTCTATATTATGATTGCCATGTTTATCATTGTTATGTCCCTACTACTGATTGTGAGCACCAATACTCTGGCTGTATGACTGCCATATCAACTATTATTAATTATTATTGATAACAAACACTGTGGCGTTCATTATTTTATTGTCAAACCCTATAATAACCCTTGAATGAAGAAAAGTACTGGAAGTCAAACAGATGACCGCCACAAATCTCAACCAGGATTTTTATGAAACGTTCGGCATCTTTTATTTTTATATTTTCATAATAGATCTACATCATAATGTCGCCCGTGTACCCGTACAAACGGCCACTTCCCCATTTTGCGTTCAAACTTTTTTTTTCTAACATGCATACATAATTATAACCACACTGTCCAAGAGGACCTCCTGTCTAATTTGACCACTTTTTAACTCGACAATGGGTGACCGTTTTGGACAAATTCCACCGCACAATTCAGAAAGTAAAAGATCAAACAGATTCAACAATTTAAATATCTAGGATATATATACTACTGGTGCTAAATGTGCCATAGAACCGAAACGAAGAATTGCAACGGCTAAAGATAGTTTCAATAATCCTGAACAATAGAAACGCCTCAGTGACTCTCAAAATGAAAGTTTTAAAAGGCAGTGTGTGGTATACTCTTCTATACGGCTTGCTCGTTTGTTTGTTTGTTTGTTTGTTTGTTTGTTTGTTTGTTTGTTTGTTCGCTTGAGAAAAGGAACACGTATAATGTACGTGGCTGGGAATGTTGGACAATCACTAAAAATAGTGAAAAGAAAACACAAGTAACAATGGACCTTCATTACTATCAACGAAGAGCAAGTGACCTCCAATTCACATGTTGCGCTTAACGCTCTTTCCGATCTTTTTGTTTTGTTTTATTTTGTTCTGTTTTGCTTCGTTTTGGTTTGGTTTGACTTTCCCCCCGTTTAGAAAAGAATGCTCGATGTTCAGATGACTTTTTTTCTGCTAAAACATGACGATGGAACCCTATAGTATATTGTTATAATTTGAAAGTTCATAGCCTATATTTGGAAAAGAAGGGTAGACCAGCATTTGCAGTTTTCTGTCTCGAGAAAAAGTAGCACTGGATTTGTATAGACCCCTTAGTAGCCTACAACATAATTAGGCCATGTTCAAAGTCCTTTAAAGGCAATAATGATGGCAGTGAACAGCAAAAGAACGACATAAATCAGATTGCTGGGCGTTAAAATAAGTTGAAAGTTGATAAAGAACCTTTCCGAATTGAAAGTTCATTTCCGATAAAAACCGAACACTTTGGGCTGACACCTTGAAAACTCCACAAAACAGCTCGATCACAAAAACGCCTTTTTAAGGATTCGAAACTGAGTCATCCGCTCCATAGTCTAGTGCAATACCAACTGAGTTAACAACATAGCTCCATTGAATTGGGAAAGAGAAACAAATAAAGTAAAAAAGGCACAGGGATAATTTCCGTTTCATGATTAGAGACGGAATGAGGGAGAAAGATACCGCACATGTTGATATCAATACATGTACGTTTACGTTCGTGTACATTACAGCTGTGACCAGAAAAAGCCCCACCCCACACCCCACCCCAAAAGAAAAAAAAAGAAAAAAGAAAAGACCTTTAAAAAAAACACAACAGAAAGCAGAGGTAAGTTCCTAAAACATGACCACTGTACTGAATCTGAAGTGGCAGAACTTTTTGGTCTATGGCCTAAGCC
>NW_004797815.1:494310-497429 GCF_000002075.1 Aplysia californica
TCAAAAGGGTTTTGTTTGTCACCATCATAATAATTACTATGACGCAGGCGGATTATTTTATTTTATTATTTTATTATGATCATTACCAGTGCTTCCCGTGGTATATTTTGCTCAGTTGAAAAGGGGGGGGGGGCAGAAAGAATGACCCAAGACCTGACTCAACGTCGGTTCTGCATTGTTTCTCTTTTGTTTGGGCTTTACAGAATCCCATTAATATTTGCCAAACACACCCTGTTACTCCAGTCCGCTTTGTCTAACCTCAGAACTTTAAAGATAGCATGCTTCTGTTGCGTGGGTTCAAGCAAAGACCCACCCCCTCCCCCAATATCCCAGCTCCTTTCTCCCTTCCTTCCACACCTTCGTTCTGTCTTCCTCTATCTCTGCTACGCTTTGTTTTGCCGCCGTCCCTTAAAAAAAATATTGCTGACTATGCGCCAATCTCTGTTCATGAGTGCTCTCTACTTTTCTCTTGAACTGTTATTTTGTAAACAAGTATGTAAGGTGATTATGTGCCAGTCTCTGTTTATGAGTGCATTCTACTTTTCTCTCAGATGGTATAATATTGTAAACATGTATTCTAAGGTGATAATAGCATCGAATCGAGTCGGGATAAAGTCGCCGAAAGACGCAAGCTTTTTCACACAATGCTGATGGGAAACAACTGGTGGACGAGAACTCGAGAACACAGAATCAAAGAACAAAGGAAAAATACGTGATCATATAACAGAACCCTGCGCATGCGAGACCTTGTGAGCCAGGACTAGATGATTACGGGAAACGTTAAACGCTTTCACTACTTTGCCTTCGATTGTATAAGTTTTTTGATGAGACAAGTTGTGGTAGCAGTGAGAGAGATAATGTACGAGGGGGTGGGGGTGGGGGTTCAAGAAGTCTTTGGTCTAAATATGAAGGAATAAAAATAGAGCTTTGTAACCTGACACACATACTTTTATTTCTCTACATAGTTACTGTGCAGATTTACACATTTCTGCCACCTCTCTTTGACCTTCAAAAGTCCTTGAGAGAAAAATGACCCAGAATGGGCCCTAAACCAGTCTTCAAAAGCTTTAATGGCGTCCTCGTTGTCATGGAAACGACGCCCTTCGGGTGATTTTTTTAAGGTCAGGAAACAGAAAAAAAGTATGAGGGGGCTAGGTCTGGTGAATAAGCTTAGTGTGGCGAGATTTCAAAGCCGCACTGTTCCGCTGTCTGGACTGCTTGTTGTGCCCTGTGCGCAGGGGCGTTGTCATGCAGTAGGAGGACCCCATTACGCCTTTCCACGCCTTTCCACGCCTTTTCCTCACCAATTCGGACCACAATTTTATCATCAAACCCGAGTAGTAGTCTTCCGTGGTTGTTTTTCCTTTTTCCAGGTAATCAATGATACCTTCACAATCCCAGAAACACGACAGAATGACCTTTCCACTTGACAGTGTCACCTTTGCTTTCTTTGGTGAGTGGGAAGAGGGGGATTTCCGTTGCATGGAGGACATTTTTGTTCTGGATCCAAATGCTGAATCCGTCTTTCATCCGTTCCGTACTCACCATGTTTTTAAAGAAATTTGTGTCATTGAACTCAATTCGAAGGAGAGTTTAGCTGGACTCAACGCTCTACTTCTTTTGCTCACTTGTCAAAAGGCAGGGTACCCACCGCGTAAACACCTTATTCATGTTAAGATGATCATGGAGAATCGTTTCAACTGACACTACACTGATTCTCGTTTCACTTGAGAGCTGTAACAGTTATACATCGGTCTTGTAGAACCAGTTTCTTCACTATGGATACATTCTCTTCAGTTCCCACGAAGGGTGGGCGCCCGTCACGATTTTCATCCATCACCGACATGAATCCAGATTTGAATTTTTTTCTTACCCAGTATGTCATAGTATTATAACGAGGACAATTGTCACTCTGAACTTGGACCATTTCTTGAAAAATGTCCAATGGGGATTTCCCTGCAAGTGTCAAAACTTGATAACTGAACTATATTCATTCAACAGGCTCCATGGCACAGCTTCAGCAAAGAAAAACAAGTATGTTTTTGTGCATGGTTTCACTGACCACACTGACTGGTGCCTTATTATTGTCAGATTTTCCAGAAAATTTGCATAGTGTGTTCCAAAGAAATTGTCTTAAGGCTGGCGAAATTTTATTACTCTACCATTATTCCTTCATAACCCCCCTCGTAGAACATAGTATTCCCGTGCTATCACGATTTACACAGCGGGCATGTAAACTGAAGCAACTGTAAGTGGGTTATTACAGGTATTCGAATCATCATTGGTACCGTATACCGGTACTGTGACGATACAGGCTCACAAAAGTATGTGGCACAATATTACAAAGCGATTACAGACGAGGAAGTTTTTAATAATGCCAGCAAAATACTGGAGGAAGAAAACATAAAAAACATACCCCCCCCCCCAAACCACATCCCCATCTACCACCACCCCATCCCCTTCCAAGTCACAGCGTTGTTTGAGAAAGCGTATAGGCCTAGATAGATGGCAGTATGAAGCTAAAGCAACATGATGACAGATGGAAGAAGACGCTTTGTACCTTCTACATTTGGTTTTCTTTTTATGTCCTTTGATATCGAGCAAAGTGGCGATTTAGGCCAATGTATTCTCGAAAAGGCTGGTTGTAGAAGATCATGCAAGAGAATACGGTAATCCATGTTCTGCACTTGGCATATCATTTCATTTGAGTGGTGGGAGGGCGCCACTGGTAGATCTAGGTCTTACACCTTTACTTTCCCCTCTGTTTTTTCAGACTGTCTGTCTGTCTTACTTTTCCCCTTCACTAAAAAATGACCATTATTGTGTCGATGTGCTTCTTTGTACTCAAACATTAAACAAAAGATCGGTAACGGTGGACAAAAATACGTGATAACACAAAATAAACGAAAGAATGAAAAATCAAGAACAGAGGGAAAGGGGGAGCACATAAAAAACAACGAGCAACCACAAGCATTCTCGCATGTCTCTTGGTGGAAAGGACAAGAGAACTGTAAGTGGACTGCTTCTGTTGCATCAAAGCTAGTCCTGTGTCAGAAACACACACATACACACACACACACACACACACACCCCCACACACACACACACACACACACACA
>NW_004797815.1:499036-508561 GCF_000002075.1 Aplysia californica
GGGGTAAATCTACATATTACAATCCCTATCGAAGTTAGTAGAAAACCCTTATGCATATATACGAATCAGTGAATTAAAAAGAAACCAATGTAACAAAATCTGATCTATCACTTCCTTTTAAAACATTAATGGTCAATCATTCCATTGGCTTATGGTGGTCTTGAAATTTAAACAATGAAGTGCAGGCCCCGCTATGGTACCGGTACCTCGTAAAAATTAGTCTAGGCTAAGTCACGTCGAAGAAATTAAACCCACATCACAATACTTTTAATTACAGACAGGCCTACTGATAAATTATATCGTGGTCGATATGTTGTCATTTAATTAAAATTCCCTTAAGAAATCACAAACACTCTGGCTTGAACCTTAAATCTCCACTGCGGGGCATTGTAAGTTCTTTCCCCCCCTTTTTTTTCAACCCCAACCGCTTAATTATGATTTATCCACATTTCACCAGTAACAACACGAATACGCGGTTTGCCTCTGCGAGGTTGTTTCTGTAATGAAAGCAAGTGCACTCATTATTATAGATTGGTCAAGAAGAGATAAAATAAGACTTCCCCTGCGCTGCCTAGGAGACGAGACACGGACGCAATCTCTACGATTTAAGTACCAAGATACGCAACAGCTTGTCCACGAAAATATAACGGGAATCCCCCTCTACCCAGGGCAAGAATGCAGTGATGACGTCAAAGTTACTACTGGTGATGTATGCCAATGAATGAATAATGTGGAACACACCAATCAGAGTGAGGTCCCCTTGGTCACATGACACTTCTTGCAAGAGGAAATCTTCCCACTTCAGTGACCTTCAAGGTAAGCAATATTTTGGCAAAATTCTTGCATTTTTCATCTTCAATTTATAGAATAATGAAAATTTAGTAAACAAAGCATGCGCACAGACAAAAATCAGTACTCTGATTGCAGTAGGCACCACGCACAGGACGTGCCGGCGACGTGTTTGCCGAACGCATTCCGACATTTCTCTCTGCTGTGAATTGTTTACGTTTTGTCTGCCACTATTTGTATCTCCCAGAACAATCCTATTCGTTGACAGTGTTAACTTCAGAGGGTAAAAGAGCTAGTCGAACCATTTATAAGGTATTTTTGTTACTGCATTAGTCGATTGCTAGTGATTATGTCAGTTCTAAGATGGAAACGTCGAATTTTTTTTACTGAGTTTGTGATTTAACACGCGGAGTGCGATGCAGAGTTGCCGCTTGCGCAGGCGAAGCCGGAAGAAAGCGAGACCCCTATTTTCAGCTCAGGAAATTTGACAAGTCTAGATTCTAGATCTAAATCTAGATCTAGATCTAGATCTAGAGATCTAGATCTAGAATCTAGTCCTCGAGCGGTAAAGGCTGCGCCAAGTAAAAAAGGAAAGGAAAGAAAAAACGCATTGTGTTGCTTGGCCAGCGACAGTTTAGCAGCAATAAGTTGCGATAATATTTACGCATGTGTAATATTTAACACCCAGACTCTAGATCTAGATCTAGATTCTAGAGTCTAGTTCTAATCTAGATATCTAGATCTAGATTCTAGATCTCTATATAAGTAGACTGATACTTACTGGGATGACATAATAATAAAACTGCTCCCTTTTTAAAATGTAATACAGTAATAACATAAGGCATGATAAGGAGTGAGTACCTCTCAGTCCTCTCAGATCTCTATACTAACAGTGTATTTTATAAAGCTCACCGCCCATGTTGCAATACATTGATTGTCAATGGATTATGACTTCACATTAGAACTGTCATCTACATTTGCTTAGGGCTTAGTATTAGTGGGATTTAGCAGTCACAATGGTTTTGAAAGGAAGTGACTTCCTCACCAGGGATGAGAACAGCCTGTGTCTCGCTATTCTCACCCCCTCATGTACTTAACTACCAATTCACTTTGACTGACCTGAACAATGAATGGCTCTATCTATTACTATTACACTTTGGTTGAGCTTTTGCTCTCCAGCCTCATGCTGTGGCTGTGGTGTAGAAGATGGGGAAGGCTGGAGTTAAGCTCTATGTTGTTAACAATCAACAAATGACTTCTTGAATTTTCAAGTGGTCACAGTCCTGGACAGGCTCGTCTTTGAATTCAATGAAATGTGCCCATCAACCCATCATTTGTGCTATATATATAAAGTAGGCTTATAGCACAGACACACACAGTGAACAGCACAGAGAAAGCTGTACAGGCTTAGATTAGAGATAATAAGTATCAGGTCTTGTTAATTTATGGGTCTGGTGTTCTGATTCTGAAGGCCATTTCACACCGTGAACAGCAAGCAATGTCAGTGCAAAAAAAATTGTAGGCCATTTTAAGAATGGCTGTTCGATTTTTTAAAAGCATATTAAGGCTATGGCAACGGTAACCTGTAGTTGGCCTTCATGAGGAAACTGGCAGTCATGAACCATAATGCGGTAAGCCACCTTGGGCTGAGGTGATTTTATCGGTCTGTGAGAGGTCAGGGATGGGTCTTCACATCATGCGCACACCGGGGGGTAGGAGGTGAGAATATCGGGTCATGAGCTATTCTGACCTGGGGTAATTCTTCATATCCATTGTCACTGGCTAATTTATTCAACTGAATGAGTCTTTGAAGTTTTAGTAGAGGTTTAACGGTGCTCACAACTGCATATGGTCATATATGAGCGCCAGACTGAATGAGTTATAATAAATTCTAAAAATGCAAAAGTCTAAAAATATGTCAGCAGTGCTAATTTCGTTTCGAAACGAAAGGCTTTAAGTCAAAATAAATATTCCTACTCGCACAGCTCAGCCATTACTAAGCTCTATCTTTCAGGGGAAGTGGAGGGGAATATTTGTACCAGTGGTTTAATTTAGGCCTATAATTGCACTTGGTCCATCTGCAGTGCTTGAAACTTTTCCTGAAACTTTTTTTCTGCTTCATTATAGTAGACTATATGCCCACTTTGGAATAATGGTCATATATTTGAAAAGAGAAGGAGGTTATCTGATTTAGAAGTAAATGGTAAGGGAGAGAGAGAGAGAGAGTAAAAAAAGCAAAGCTACATTTATTAGAATTTTTATGGGGGTTGGCGTTTTAAAGTTTGTTTGAACTGGACATTCTGCTCTTCTCTAACCGTCATATTAACTTCCAAACCAGTTGTACAAAACAGGTCTAGATTTTATTGAACTAAAGAAGTAGAGTTTCCATTGCGGGCAAGTTTAGCATTGCATTGTTTTTATCTTAGGACACTGATGGCACTACTATTATGAGGGTAGTTACTCAATTGAGCATCGGTATCAACCAATCTAATCAAGTAAATAATTACTAGCTTTACATTGTAGTACAGGGATATATATATGACATAAAAGATATAAATGTGTTTCATTTTATGTGTTGTAAATGTGGAATGAGATCTTATTGCTCAGATGTCGTCTAGCAGTCGTTTTGGACTAGTAAGTTCAGTAACTAAATTAAAATTATATTGCTGGTATTTTCAATTGTGAAAGAATAAGTAATGTTCAATAATCCGCCTTTCTGCGTGGTGGCTGCTGCTCTTCATTTCGTAATAATAATAATAATAATAATAGTAGATGGCATTTGTGTAGCACAAATTCCTGCTCGACGGCAAGCTCTATGTGCTTTACAATCTATTAATTATACACTGATGACTTGTGCCCACCTCCTCTTGCGTTTATAGATTAATTATGTTTCTTAGTACATTGTGGGTGCTTTTAGTTGAGCACGCTTGGATGTAAAAGTGTGCACTTTGGATTGAAAATGTCTTTGTGGTATGGTATCTTTCTTTCGTTAGTCTGATTACATAATATAATCGTCAAACCTGCTCTGATGACAACCTGTCCAACTCAAGACAGTCATCGGTACACACGACCACTTCCTACTGTCCAAGAGGAACACCTCCTGTCTAAAATGACTATTTTTGTCCTTGACAGGGTGGGTGGTAGTCTTGGACAAGTAAGAGTGTAAACTTTTACATTCTAAAGTACAATATTTCTTTAGAATAGAATGTGCTGGGATGTTTTCTGATTTGGGTGCACTTTTTTTACTCACACTGCTCATGTTTTTCGTTTATTTTTGCTCAGACTTCACGACATACACATATGCATTGGGTACAAGTATATGGAAATGAAAGAATATACATGATTTATAATGTAATATTTTTATGCTTCAATGATATTGGAATAATTAATTTAATGTCATAATTGAACACATTTTTGTAATATAGAACTAGTCTTCGTGTTCATGGGTGACATTGTTATAAATTGGCCTAAGTGCGGTCAGAAGTTCATACTGTAATGATCTCCTGGAGGCAGAGTATACCAGTTCCTTGGTAAACTAATGAAAATAAAGTGTTGAGAGTTTTCTTCTTATATTATATTGTCGGACGTACTCTGACAGCCACCTGTCCAGGACAATCTCCTGTACAAATGGCCACTTCCCATTTGCATATTAAACATATTATTACTTTTTTCCAAGACTTTCGCCTGTCAAAGACAACCACTTTCCTCCTCTACCATTTCAACTGTATTCTGTTTAATGATTTAATGGGCTTCGCCTGGTCAAAGTCTGTAAATCTTTGGTAGTTCTTATGTAACACAAAGCAAACCGGGGACTCTCGGGGGCTAGAGGTTACAATGTTCACCTCTCATTCGATAGGTCCCGGGTTCAAAACCTGACAGTGACGGAAAAATTTTCTTCTCTGAAATTTTATCCTTTCACCTCCTTTCCTGCCCTCTAACCTAACAACAATGTTCTGTCGTTTGCTTTCGTCTCCACTTTATGCCCCCACCTCACCCTCATTTGCTTCCTCCTCTGGGCTCCTGGCACTTTCTGCTACTCTTTGGCTCCTTTTTACTGCTGTCTTTCAGCCACACCCCTGATCTTAGGGAAGGTAAGTTCCAACATCTAGCCTTCTTGAATAAGAGCGAAAAATCTCAGAGGTCACGTTAAAGCTCCCTTGCTGGTCCAAAATCAACATGAGTAAACTTTGGCCGCCACCTGAGCAAAATTCAAAATTAATTCAGACCAAACTGAAAATGTTTAATGTGTCCCGCATGCTCATTTGACCTTATGCAGTTGCGGGCACCGTAAAACCCTGACCAAAACAAAAAGCAAATAAACCGAAGACTGTTTTTTTCACAGTGCTGTTATCAACACTTGGTGCATGTGGGATGGATGATTTGAAATGGGCAGTTTGGCAGATTTAAGCAATTTCTTCTGGGCTGATTAGACAAATGTCACCATGTTGATGCCACTGATAATTTAAAGACTGACGGTTATTTGCTCCAATTGTGGAACTTTTTTGGTTGCTTTTTGGGGTTTTTTATACTTGATTGTTTGTTCTATTACCATTGCTGAGGTCAGTTTGTAGGGTCTCACTAAAATCTGAGGACAGCATTCATAATATATGTGAGGCGTGCTAACAAAACGAGTTACTTCTTGCAATCCATGAATGGAGATATCAGCCAAAAATCAACATAAGGGCCATATTTGTAGACTCTAAACCAATGCCATTCTCTTCAAGTTTAACATGTCTTTTATCATTTCATACTGATAAATTGTAAAACTTCAACCTATAAATTTGATGTTTCTATTTTCATCGGTATCAAATCTGAGAAGTAACTCATTTTGTCAGCACACTTGACATATATTGGTAGAAAGTGCTGTGGGCTCACTTTTTTGTTTCCGTTTTTTTTTTTCTTTTTTGGCATTTTGGAATATTATCAACACGTGTAAAGTAAAGTGGATTTTCTCACTAGCGAGTCCTTTTCATTATTGATCCACCTTAAACTTTGACCGGACAGGATTTACATGGTAATACTCGCAGCATAATTGAGGTAAAAGATAAGGGAATGTTTTTCCTCACATGTATTTCAAATCTGTTTAAGAGTGCCTTGCTGTTTGCAGTTTTGCACCAGGGTCTGTGTTGTGTAGTGGTCAGGCACTTTGCTTTTGCACGCAGAAGGCTAAAGTTTGATTCTCGTATGGAGAGGTTTTGTACTGGTATTGAGTATCTCCGTCTGTCTACTGAGATGTTGTATCGTTGTCAGCCCGAGCATTCAGCGTCTTATTAATTTGATGTAAATTGATTGTGTTGATGGGGATGTACATAAAACATCTACAGTTACAATCACAAAAACTGTTTTACTTTGATAAAGCACTTTTCTTCATATATCTAAGATAAAATCCCTAATCTATGCCCTTCAGTTCAATTGTTATTATATAATCTTAAGTAGTGTTTTTTAGGTGCTCAAGTAGTAGCATGGTCCTGATGCAGAGTTCAGATATGTGGGTCACTAAGATGTAACATGGAAAGATTAATTCAGGAAGTATCCTACTTGTTTGGTAATTTCTGATGAAAGTGGGGTGTTGTTTATATTCTGTCAGACAAATTATCTTTCCAGACAATGGTATGAAGTTACGTCTAGAATAATGTTGTTGGCTGTTTTCTTCTTTTTTTTTCTTTCAATTCAGGTGTTTTTAATTGGTCATGTAAGAGGCGTTTTATTTCTAGAGTGGATTACAGTTTTGCACTTTAAATGTAAAGTTGGATATTTGGGTCCCTCACATGTTCTTAATAGTCTGTAGTGTTACCTGAGCCTTATGTCTGAGTCCAGAAATCCAGACGGTTTTAAAATGTTTTTCATTTTTCCAATTTCTATAACACTCTTTAATTTAATTTGGAATTATCAGTCTGGGCGTCACTTCTCATTCCACCAGCAGGTGATGAAGACAGTGTAGGCCTACAGATGAAGGAATCATTGATTGAACCTGGCTGGTTTGCTTTTATGAATCTGATTGTCTATTGTAGGCTTGATAAAAGTTATTTGTAGATAACTTAGCTTCTGTCGAGTAAAAAAAAACCCTGAAACCCCATTAAATCGTTTTCTATAGGCTTCATAAAAGTTATTCGCAGAGATAACTTAGCTTAGCTTCCCTCGAGTAAAAAGCTGAAACCTCAATAAATCATTTATTAAAAGCCTCCAAAGGATTTTTAAAAAATGTTTCCATTGCTTTTTGATTGCACTTATTGCAAAATCTGAGAAGGTGCATACTGGGGATGTTTGGTGTTGATAATAATAATAATGATGATCTCTTCTCTTAGCTTGAAGAAACCAAATCAAATTTTATGATGTGGTAGTCTCTTATTCTTATCAGAGGTAGAAAATCGTTGACTATAACATAAAAATTGTTCTTTGCTGATTGCTCGTGAAGCAGTCAGTTTATGTTGTCGTGCTATGTCTGTCTTCTCACTTCTGTATTAGAAGTGGGTGGTTGAGGGGCACCACAAGTAGGTCCTACTTCTTTTCTTTCCCTCTGTTGTTTCTGTCGGTCTTTCTTACTCCTTCGTCGCTCTAAATAACTGTTATTGTGGGTGGTTGGCGGGTGCTCTGGTGTGGTTTGCTTCTTCTTTCCTATCAAACATCTATCGTCCTTATCTTTCCTTCTTCTTTTTTATATTTGTTACTCTCTTGTAACGCCTCTAATCTTCTGGCGCTCATATTCGATGACCTAATGCAGTTGCGAGCGCCGTAAAATCTCTACTAAAACTACTAAAACTGACTGTTAATTCGTCATTGTGCTTCTCTTTAGTTGAATGAAAGCAACCTTTATTATATAGCCGTTGGCCACGTGCCTCGCCTTTGAAATAGTTCACGTGTCGTTGTGCCTTCTCGGTTTGTAGGTTCGCTCGTAATTAATAAAAGATATGTCAAGTGCGATGAGCATGATATCTCCCAGTCTCCTCTTATCTGGAATGCGGTATTTAATTATTTTATTTTGGAATTACAAAACATTTGTCTGTGATAGTAGCAATATAATCAACTTCACCGAACTCGCTCTCTGACTTTTGATCTGATATAGACACATGCGTATTACACTGATGGCATCCCGGGAACCCACAGTCCTCGTCGAGGTAGATCAAGTAGTGGTATTACTGACACGGCAGTGTGTGTAATCAGCCGTTTCTCTGCGTTTTTATTTGCTTTTTACGTCTGAATTTGTTGTTGCTGCTGTTGTTGTTGAGTCTGATACGTTGTTCTCTTTCTTCTCGCCGTTTTGTTGTTCCCAGACCTGTGTCGCTATTTTTACTGTTTTGTTTTGTTTTTTACATTAAAGGTTGTTGTTATTTTTTATTTTGTTATTGAGTCTGATGCTTTGTTCTCTTTCTTCCCCTGTTTTGTTCTCAGACCTGTGTCGCTATTTTTACTGTTTTGTTTTGTTTTTTACGTTAAAGATTGTTTTTTGTGTTGTTGTTGAGTCTGATACGTTGTTCTCTTTCTTCTCGCCGTTTTGTTGTTCTCAGACCTGTGTCGCTATTTTTACTGTTTTGTTTTGCATTTTACGTTAAAGATTGTTTTTGTGTTTTTGTTGTTGAGTCTGTTACTTTGTTCTCTTTCTTCCCCTGTTTCGTTCTCAGACCTGTGTCGCTATTTTTACTGTTTTGTTTTGCATTTTACGTTAAAGATTGTTTTTGTGTTTTTTGTTGTTGAGTCTGTTACTTTGTTCTCTTTCTTCCCCTGTTTCGTTCTCAGACCTGTGTCGCTATTTTTACTGTTTTGTTTTGTTTTTTTACATTAAAGGTAGTTCTTGTTGTTTTTATTTTTGTTTTTGTTATTGAGTCTGATACATTGTCCTCTTTCTTCTCGCCGTTTCGTTCTCAGATTTGTGCCGCTATTTTTACTGGGTTGTTATCGCTAATGGCTCTATCAGCTCATGAATATTAGATGGGCTCTGTTAGTGCCAGTGAGGCGGGTACAGGGATTTGGGGGGTGGGGTGGGGGCAATAGAAAGGATCGTTGCCACGAGCTGTTGCTAACAGTATTTGATCTCCGTTCCACTGAGTCGATAGTGCCGTGAAACACCTACTCAGACTCAAACCAAAGATTCTCTACTACTACTACTAGATCTAGTAGATAATCTTTGCTCAAACCTGATCTCCGTTCCACGTTGATCTTTGCTACGACTAGATCTGTGTCTTTGTGCTGGTTGAGAATCTCCACGTTTTTTGTCTTGTTTTTTTTGTGTTTTTGTTGTTGATGTTGCTTTTTTTTTTTTTTTTAAAGAGAATCAACTGTTTGTTTTTTCTGGCGACTTTTGTTTTTGGGTGTGGCGATTAGGCGCTTCGCCATCGCACGCAGAAGACCTGATTGTATGATACCTGAGTTTGATTCCCGTGTTGTGGGAATTTTCATCGACTTCTTCCGTCTTTCTACTGTGGCGTTGTAATGTAGCACATAGTAAATGTAGGTTTAGCTCCCGGACGAGTTTGGCGCTGACAGTTGGCAGTGTCCAAGACCACCTGCTGAACGATGTACATTTTGTTGATGGGGATGTAAAAGTACCTACATTGAAAAAGGAAGTAGCCATAAAAAGAAAGACCAAAAAAAAAAGAAGAAAAAAAAAAGAGGTGTGGTCTGCTATCCCCGTTATTATAGCACGTTGGTCAATGTTTTTCCAGGCGGCATGTTATCTTCATCATCATCATCATCACCATCACCATCATCAACATCGTCGTCGTCGTCGTCGTCGTCGTC
>NW_004797815.1:517173-518396 GCF_000002075.1 Aplysia californica
TTATGTTTGTTACTCTCTTGTAACACCTCTAATCTTCTGGCGCTCATATGACCTTATTGTGTTGCAAGTGCGGTAAAACTCTTACTATAACTAAAGGACGGACGGATTGATGGACGCTGGCTGTAGTATTATTAATAGTGTTATGGTGGGTGTGCAGTGTGCAGACGACACGATTTGGTCGAAGCGGATACTTTTGATTGGTTTTTAAACTTTTGACGAGTTAGAGTGCCGTAGCATCGTTCGACATGGAAATTCCTTTGCCCGCTGCTTGTTGTTGTTGTCGTTATTGTTGTTTGTGGTTGTTGTTGTTGTTATTCTTATTTTTGTTGTTGTTGTGTTGTTAATGTTTGTTGTTTTCATCACGTTTGAGGTCGAATGTTGCACCAACATAACTGTCTACTTTCTGCGTCGAACAATTCTTGTTTTGGTACAAGCCATATTATGAGCATGTTGTTGTTGTTATTGTCGTTGTTGTTGTTTTTGTTGTTGTTGTTGTTCTTCTTATTTTTGTTGTTGTTTTTTCATGACGTTTGAGTTCGAATGACGCACCGACATAACAGTCTACTTTCTGGGCCGGACACGTATTTTTTGTTGTTGGTGCAAGCCATATTATGAGTCTGTTATGATATGTGGCTGCACTACCAATTGGGATAGAATTACCTTTTGTAGTTGCTGTGGATGCAAAAGGGTGGGGTGGGGTGGGGGGATTCCTTTAGTGTGTTTGAGAGTCTCGGGTCGTCCTGCTGGGATGTTGTACCCTTCTCAACCCGAGTTGGCCTTGACATGCAACGTCGGTAGCCCGCTGCTAAATGATATGAATCGTGTCGGTGGGAGCTTAAAAGCACTGACAGTTTTATAAAGAGTTAAACCCGTGCCCAGAATGAAGAAGAAACGTCGAGCCTTTTGACTTCTACAAAGTTGTGGCGGTGCGTGATACATGTTCATTGTAGGCCTACACTCTGCACTGCATCGTTTTTTAAATGTTTTTCTGAATACATTTACATGTCATATTATATTTTTTTGTTTTTTTGTTTGGTGCTCTCTATGCACTGTTCTTAAAAGCACGATGCAAACTCGCCTTTTTAGTCTTGACTTGTGGGTGTTTGGCGGGTGGTCCGGTGTGGTTTGCTCCTTCTTTCCTATCAAACATTTATTGTCTTCATCTCCCCTTCTTCTTTTTTATGTTTGTTACTCCCTTGTAACACCTCTAACCTTCTGGCGCT
>NW_004797815.1:518496-519625 GCF_000002075.1 Aplysia californica
CACAACAAAACACACACACACACACACACACAAAATAATAAATACAAAAACAAAACAAAATGTTTTCATGTATTTGTTTTTTTTGTTTTTTGTTTTTTTTGTTTTTGTCTTGTGCATTTTGTGATCATGTGCGATATGTTGCGTGTTGGTTTTTGGTGGGTAGGCGGGGGTGGCTCATTAAGGTAGATGGGTTTCCTTTTGCCATGGCATACTTTGTCTTTCATTTTCCTGACACTATAGACCCGTTGCAGATGAAATAACGGTTGTAGTTGTAACCATGCTGACTTGTAAACGAGGTTAACATAAAATAACTAATAAGATAAAATAAACCCCAAGTTTGTCGATGTTGGTGAATGACGACTGTTTTGTTTGTTTGTTGTTTGATGTTTTTTAATTGTTTTTTTTTGTGTGTGTCTTTTGCTGTCTTTTTCCTACATTTCCTCTCTTTCTCTCTTATTGGCGAATTGCGTCTGTAATCGCGTGCAGTAGTTGAAAAGGACTACTAACTACTTAACAAGCATCATGGCACCCCCTCCCTTCCATCCCCTCCTGTCACCTCCCTCAAAAGGGCTTGGCCTGCCAAATAAAAACAAAAACAAAATTCTTTTTCCTTCACCTTCTCCCCCCTCCTCCTCCTTCTGCAGTCATCGATTTTTGTCACGGTGGGTTTTTTTTGTCTTTATCTTTTTTTTCCTTTTCTTTTCTTTTCTTTCCTTTTTTGTTTTGCTTTTGTTTTTCTTTTGTAGCCCGTGAGTTCTCGGGCTGCAGTGGCTGCTGCTTCTGCTGGCTGTCCTCCTGCTCCCCTCTGTTTGCCTCCGAGACTGATGTAATACAATTAGCCTCATTTTGTGGACGCGCCCCGGCACAATGCATGGTCCACACCAGCCCGTAGTGAATCCCCGTGCCGTGTTCTGGGAGCTTGTCGTTGGTGATGGTGATGTTGTAGACGTGCTTTGTGGTGGAGAGGACGGACGGACGGACGGACGGACGGACGGACGGACGGACGGACGGACGGACGGACGGACAGACAGACAGACAGACAGACAGACAGACATTCACACAGACAGACCGACGGAAGGATACAGACAGACATAATAAACGTGCCAGTCGGTCTTATTTGTAAGGGGTG
>NW_004797815.1:520274-521711 GCF_000002075.1 Aplysia californica
GAGAGAGAGAGAGAGAGAGAGAGAGAGAGAGAGAGAGAGGAAGAGAGAGAGGAAGACAAAGAGCTTTGGACCTGCTCGGTTGTAAATAATGACTTAAATCACCCTCGGGGATAGCTGTTCATCCCCCATGCAGCAGTGAGTTGGCAATGGTTTACACGACATTTGAATAATAATGTGACGTCGACTGCCAAGGTGCGCACGGTATATGACAGCGCGTAAGCCAGCGTACGTCGACTGTTGGGCGGACTCTATCCAAGACTGACAATTCCCGTAACGTAGTTTCAGCTTGTTTGACTTGTTTGAGTTTTAACCCCATCCGTACGTCGTGTTTTACTATCGTTTCCATACGACGTGGGGATCTCTGTGCCACCACTATCCAAAGAGGAAATTTACTCGTTAACCCGATCCGTACGCTTTGCATAGCAGTCTGTCAAAATGATTTTTTTGAGAAATGCTGAAGGTTTCAAATAAGAGGACTTCATACTAAAAGTATTCTATGTGGGTGTTTGGTGGGTGCTCTGGTTTGGTTTGCTCCTTCTTTCCTATCAAACATTTATTGTCTTCATCTCCCCTTCTTCTTTTTTATGTTTGTTACTCCCTTGTAACACCTCTAATCTTCTGGCGCTCATATGACCTTATGCAGTTGCGAGCGCCGTGAAACGTCTACTAAGACACTTAGTCTTGACTTTCGACTACTGATAGTGCAAGCAGGCATTATTTTGTTGATGTTGATGTTGCTGTCTTGCTGCTTCTGCTTTTGTTATGGGTTTTAAAACCTGAACCCGGGCTTGAAGTCAGTGTTTCCGAAAGGTTCAAGTCTCAGTAAAGCCTTTGAGATTGGTCACGTATTCGACTGCGTCACGTCTGGCGTTCATTTGAATTTTAGGCGTCATCACGAACCCTTTATCCACTAATTAGACACACTTATACATGCATACTTGCAAACACATACAAACACATGCACGCTCACACGGACGCACGCACTTGTTGTTGTTGTTGTTTTGGCATGATAATTTAAGTGGCTGGACATACTCACCCGGCTCTCCGGGGCGTCACTAGCCTCCATCAATTTTGCCCCGCAATGAAAGATGAATAATACATCAAGAGCAATCCAGCTAGCTTGGGAGCTACAGCAGCCTGGGTTGTTTTTTTTCTCTCCGAAATGTATTATCCCGTTCCAATCAACCCACATTCGGCGTGCAGCGGTAATTAGCGAGATCACTTTTAATGTCACGTGGGTTTATTTTTAGCAGCATTGTTTCGATGGCGGCCGTTCCCCGCTCTTTTTTTTTCCTTCATTTTTATTATAAAAAAGATTAATCTATTTGCTTGCCTTTTTCGAGCTAGCGTTGTTGCCTATCTTCCACTAATATGATGAGAAATGGATAGAGTGGGGGTGGGGAGCAGCTATATATATATCTACATATACATGTATAT
>NW_004797815.1:521941-523814 GCF_000002075.1 Aplysia californica
GGTGTGTTATATTCTAAAAAGTGAGGCTCTGGGCCCCCAGAAACGCCAACTTTTTCCGGGGGGGGGGCCCCCCCCTCTCCTTTTTTTTTCCGAGGCCCCCTAAATTTTGTTTTTTAATTTTTAATCCCAAGTCCCCCAGCTTTGGTTCCCGGGGGGGGGGGGGGGTTTTAAAAAAAGGGGTTGGGGGATCCAAGGGGGACCCCAGGAATTTTTTACTCTTTCCATTAAAAAACCTTCCCAGTTTCCAGGAGTTGCCCCCCTTAAAAATCCGGCCGCCTTCCCCCCCCGGCCCCCCATTTCCCCCCGGGGTTTTTACGCCTAAAGTGGCCCTTATCTCCCCTCCTTTTATTTTTTTTGGCGGGGGGGGGGGTTTTTTTGTATTGCTCCTTTTTTGATTTTTGGCTCTTGCTTTAAAAAAAAAAAAAAAGATCCAGCTTGTTCCTGGAAGCGGGGAATAAAATATTGTGTAGTGTTTGTTGTTTCTTAACCCAACAAACCTCCCCCCACAGCAAGCTATTTTTACCTCCATGTATAATATTTTTTTTTAACATTAACTTAAAGTTAATATATACATGTAGTTAATATTAGCTTGCTGTGGGGGAGGAATGCGCCCCCCCCCCCCCCCCCCTCATTCTTTCTCTCTCTCGCTCTCTCTCTCTCTCTCTCTCTCTCTCTCTCCTCTCTCCTCTCTCTCTCTCTCTCTCTCCTCTCTCCTCTCTCTCTCTCTCTCTCTCTCCCCTCTCTCTCTCTCTCTCTCTCTCTCTCTCTCTCTCTCTCTCTCTCTCTCTCTGCGCGAGTGCGCGTGTGTGCACGAACGCGCGTAGGTATTGCAAACAAACAATACACGACGTTGGTGGAGAACAGGATGTCATCCCTTCCCGTTTGCTTTACATGCACTGTGTTGAATACGAAGACCTATGCATAATGCGGCCCAGCTTTGGCAGCAGGGTTTCCCCAGCATTGCATTTCGTACATTGCACAAGACGCGATAAGATTCGTATGGAAACACTTTCCAATTCACGTCATCGTGATTTTATTTTATTTTTGTGTGTGCGTGCGTACTAAGTACCACTTTATCTATCGTGCGCTCGAACAAACATGCTAGTATGGGTGGTTGGCGGGTGCTCTTCTGGTGTAATTTGCCCCTTCTTTCTTATACATACGTGCCCCTTCTTTCCTATACAAAGTGCCTCTTTATGTAAGTACCCTTTAGACAAAATAGTTCTGAGGTGACACTTTCAAGGGAATACAACTCCAGTCGGTATATTATACTGTATATGCAACATGTGCATCTATCTATCCCGTGGGCCCCCCAAGGAACCCATCGAGAGGAAGAGAGAGAGAGAAAGAGAGAGAGAGAGAGAGGGAGAGAGAGAGAGAGAGAGAGAAAGGAGAGAGAGAGAGAGAAAGGAGAGAGAGAGAGAGAGAGAGAGAGAGAGAGAGAGAGAGAGAGAGAGAGAGGAAGAGAGAGAGGAAGACAAAGAGCTTTGGACCTGCTCGGTTGTAAATAATGACTTAAATCACCCTCGGGGATAGCTGTTCATCCCCCATGCAGCAGTGAGTTGGCAATGGTTTACACGACATTTGAATAATAATGTGACGTCGACTGCCAAGGTGTGCACGGTATATGACAGCGCGTAAGCCAGCGTACGTCGACTGTTGGGCGGACTCTATCCAAGACTGACAATTCCCGTAACGTAGTTTCAGCTTGTTTGACTTGTTTGAGTTTTAACCCCATCCGTACGTCGTGTTTTACTATCGTTTCCATACGACGTGGGGATCTCTGTGCCACCACTATCCAAAGAGGAAATTTACTCGTTAACCCGATCCGTACGCTTTGCATAGCAGTCTGTCAAAATGATTTTTTTGAGAG
>NW_004797815.1:523914-529693 GCF_000002075.1 Aplysia californica
GAAATGCTGAAGGTTTCAAATAAGAGGACTTCATACTAAAAGTATTCTATGTGGGTGTTTGGTGGGTGCTCTGGTTTGGTTTGCTCCTTCTTTCCCTTTAAAAAATCTATCATCTCTATCTCCCCTCGTCCTTTTTTTGTGTTTGTTACTCTCTTGTAACACCTCTAATCTTCGGCACTTATATGACCTTATTGTGTTGCAAGTGGCGTAAAACTCGTACTAAAGAAGTATTCTAAAATGTGAAGAATACAACCCTGGGGGTACAAAATGACCCCAGGGCGTACGGATAGGTTAATAAGCACCCAAAAAAACCCACCCCCAAGCACATCAGACTCCGCAGAGGTCGTATGGCGATATGGGTGTACAGCTTTTACAATGAAAAAAATATAATCCCTCTCCCCCGTTGCTTTTTTGGGCGGGATATTGCGTGGAGACATTTTATAATGATCATAACGAACCTGCTTTTTGTCCAGTGCATTGTCGCTTCCTTCAAAACGTAGCGGTGTCAAAGTGGGTGGTTGGCGGGTGCTCTGGTGTGGTTTGCTCCTTCTTTCCTATCAAACCTCTATCGTCCTTGCCTCTCCTCCTCCTTTTTTATGTTTGTTACTCCTTTGTAGCACCTCTAATCTTCGGCATTTATATGACCTTATTGTGTTGCAAGTGCCGTAAAACTCTTGCTAAAACTAAAAAGAGATGAAAGGAGGATCTTGCAATTTCTTTCTCGTAGTTTACATGCGCCCCCCCAAAAAAACCAAAAAAAACCAAAACAAAAACAACCAATATTTTTCAACCTCGTTTTCCAACCTGAACCCCACTACCAATCGTACGCAAAATCCAATACATGCCTTGTCTGCATCTTAGTGACAATCTGACTTGTTTGACTATTATTTAGAAATTTGTCAATATAGCATAGCTACGCTGAAACTGGCATTGGCTTCAAAGATAAACAACAGCGACGACGACGACGACGACGACGAAGGAAACGGGCACAATAGGGGGTGTGTCCGCCCTTGAAGACAGCGGCAGCGGAAATCGTCGTCCTGAATGGAAATGTGAGACATCGTTGTAAAACCAGACGCTCATCAAAATAATGAAATTGAAGAAACTGGCATTTTTCTGTCCTTTTGGCAATTTTGATCGAATTTTTGTTTTTTGACTCAACATCTTTAAGGTCCATTGAAAAACACATTTTTATGTGGATTTTACTGAAAAAAATGTTGATTTAAGGTACACAAATGTAAATTTGCTGTTTCAAAGGACTCTCAAGCTTTGGAAGTCGCCAAACTTTGGTGGCCATTTTCTTGCTTATTTTACCTCAGAAACCAGGCGACCCCCACCTCCTTCAATGGCAAATATCTCGACTTCTATTCATGATAGATGAATATTTATTTTCAACGAAAGCAAGACAAATGAACCTGCTTTAAAATGAAACCAATAACTTTGCATGTCCAAAAATTGACGAGCGCCTGATTCCACCGCGTCCAGACACAACTATTTCCTCTCTCTCTCTCTCTCTCTCTCTCTCTCTCTCTCTCTCTCGAGGACTGGCTGTTGGACAGTGCATAGATACAGGCTGATATTTCCTACAGCGCTGTCGCTGATAGTGGCAGAGGTCTCCGATAGTAACCTATAGATCCAGCTCTCGACCCGCCGTGTCTTGACGTAACCAGAGATAGTAGGTACTAAATATGGACCCCCTTTTTTTTGCCCTCTGTGGTCTGTCATTTAAGCCCTCAATGTGACTAGGTGACAACGGCTCGTTGTATTGATTTTGACATATTGTAAGAAGCTTTCGAGGATTCCTTTTTGTCGCGAACTAATACAAAATGTGTTTGGTTTTTTTTTTCTAAAGGTAGATCTACTTGAGGTGTACCAACTCAAAATAAATCGACACCGTTTTTTTCCCCGTGCATGACGTCATTGTCATGGTCGCCCCACCCCCCTCCTCCATGTTTGCCCCATAGAAACCCTTGGAGACCTCGAATGTGCGTGTTAGGTTGAGTTAGTTCCACTCATAGAGACCTCAGATAGACGTTTATCTAAAAAGAATAAAAATAAGAGGGTCAATATAGATACGTATGAAGTGTTTTATAATATATACGTTTCGTAAATGATTGGTGATCTATTGTCTTCAAGTTTCCCTTTATTTACACGCGGGTGGTTGGAGGACGCCACTGGTAGTTCTTACTTCTTCACTTCCCCTCTGTTGCTTTTGTCTGTCTGACTTACTTTTCCCCAGCGCTAAATGACCACTATTTTTGTGTCCATGTTCTTCTCTTTACTTAACCAATCAAAGAAAAAAATGAAAGAAAGAGAGAGACAAACAAACAGACTTTATTATCACATTGAAGTAAGTCTTGTTACACTGTTCACTTAAAGCATAGGACTCCGGTGCGGATGATCCGCTTCAGACTCCCGGTTCTGTATCATGTTTATTCCAAGAGTTTGAAATGTGGTGGCGTCGGTAGTCAAGTGGTCATGCTACCGTGTGTGTGTGTGTGTGTGTGTGTGTGTGTGTGTGTGTGTGTGTGTGTGTGTGTGTGTGTGTGTGTGTGTGTGTGTGTGTGTCCTCCTTTTATGTTTTTGCTACTCTTTTGTCGCACTTTGAAGCTTCAGCACTTTTATGACCTAATTGTATTGTAAATGTCGTAATTTTTCCCCCCTGAAAAACGAAGATCTAACGGTCAAGGTGAAACGGTAGATCTACGTCAGTCATGGGTGCGTCTTTGCGGGTGGTGCGGATCGGTGCGCTGCTACGTCATATGGTACGCGCTCTATCTTAGTTTTAGCCTTATTGATGCCCTATCTAATCTGTCTCTTGACATTTGCGCCGAGCGGACAGTGTCGCTAGTTCTGAAACCCTTAGTCGGCCTTTCGCCGCGCTGCCCTATGGCGTAGTGTTTGGCGGTATGGTGTGGTATCGATTGATCTGTTTTCTGCGACGCCCCCTTTCCTCGTTAATACCAACAGCTTTATAGGTATGCTGAGCAAGACGACTGAGATAGCCGCCCTTAGAAAATGTGACCTGTTGGTTCCTATTGTCTAAAATGTCTCTGCTTTTTTTAGGTACCCCTCCGCCCCCCGACTTTGAGTTTTTCTATTTTGTCTGTCTAAACGACTCATAGATTAATGTGGTAACAGTCTGGTGTGAGAGATTTGGTGAATATTAATGGTTAGGTTTAAAATCGGTTTGATTTGCCTCAAACAGACTGTCGTCACTGCTGCTTTAAAAAAACCCACAAGTTATATGCAAAAATAGAGAAAGAAGAGATGCCGTGACTTTATGCCCGTTCGAACATTCATTTAATAATCTCATTGAATAATAACTATTGTCGCAAATTCATTTACTGCTATAATTATAGGGTGCGGGAATATTGAAGACCATAATAACTATTGTCGCAAATTCATTTATTGCTACAGTTGTAGAGTGCAGCAGAATAATATGGGAAAGACCATACTTTCTATGTCGGCGTGTTTCTGACTGTTTTTTATTTACTGGGAACCACTGCTAGCCAGAATTTATGCTAATGTAAGTGTCGGAAAATGAGTCCCGAGGCGCCATGGGTCTTGCACTGCACTGCTGGCGGCGAGGCGAGCGAACGCCTGTGGTCCAATGCAGTTCAAAAACTGGGTGACGTCAATGACGCCAGATGTGAGACAGGAATAGAAAGGATGTGCGTGTATGTGAATACTACATTGCCTAAAATAAGCATACGACCCACCTCTTTTAAATGCCCGGTTATGCTTAATTAATTAATTGTTTATATAATATCTGGCTTATCCGAATTGTGTTCCAAGGTTGCTTTTTTTGTTTTTGTTTTGTTTTTTAAAATGTAGTTTGGTGTCATACGGTGCAGAGACGTGGCAAATTAGGTCGTTAACTGAATATTTAGAGTCTTATTTAGCTGGTTTTGGAAACGACTGCTACTTATGGCGTGCGTTGTTCAGGTGAAAGCCGAGTCATTGAAGGGAGCGGTATGTTTTGTCTGTCTTTCTGTCTTTCTTTCGACAAATCTGTGTCGATATTGCTGTATAACTCCCACTCACCCCCCCTCTCTCTCTCTCTCTCTCTCTCTGTCTATCTCCCTCCCCTCCTTCCCTCTCTTTGTTTCTCTCCCCCCTATCTCTCTCTCCTTTGTCTCTCACCCCACTTTCTCTCTTTCTTGTAAGAGTATCTATTGTTCCAGTCTTGGTCGATGTTTCCGTGTGTCAATGCTGAATAGCTATCGATGTATTGGACTGTGAGCCGCCTGAGAGACCACACAGATAGAATTATATGGATGGTTGGAGGGCGCCACTGGTAGGCCCTACTTCTTTTCTTTCCCTCTGTTATTTCTGTCTATCTGTCTTACTTCTTCCGTGCACTAAATGACCGTTATTGTGTCGATGAGCTTCTATTTACTCAGACCGATAACAGGCATTATTTTGAGGGGCTTCGTCATCATAATCTACGAATTACCAATTGTTGGGTTGCTATATTTATGCGCTTTTTTATTCGGACATTCTTCTGCCATACAATACATTGATTAAATGAAATTGCAAACACTGCTTTGTTTAAGGGCTTACTTTATATTTATGATAAAGATCACGTTTATATCGCTCGTTTTCTGGTGGCTCCAGGCGCTACACAACAGAGATAGCCTTTGGACAGCTCTCACAGTGTCACGTTACATTCATTCTGGCCCATTCATTGTACAATAATCCTTTCAAATACATGTTTTTTAATGCACCCGTATAATAGTTCTGACCCCAAGTTGTGACAAAAGAGCCTATGCACAAAAAGGCAAGGACTGGCTGTTAGTCACGCATGCTGTTTGAAGAAGAATAAAACCCGCTAAAAATAAATAAGGTTGAAATAAATGTGTCTTTTGACCAAGTGTACTGTCAACGTAGGCACCTCTCTTATGAGGGGGTTTCACACATAGGGAGCAGCTGTCGAAAAAGCCTTGCCTCCTTCTTTGCAAGATTTCTAAGGCGCAGTCTTAAGTTGTCTTTTGTTAATGGACCGTACATTTCGAGATGGGATATAGTCCTGGCGTAAATTAGAAAGGTATTGATATGCCAGATTGTTAAAACACTTATATCGCATTACTGCAACTTTGTAATCAATGCGGGCTTTAACAGGGTGCCGATTTAAGTGTAAAAGCAATCGTGTTTTGTGTTCTGTAACAGATCTTTTAAGAAAAATTCTCGCATTTTGATCTGGAGTCTTTGCGGCTTATTTAATAGTTATGTTGGTATGCATACGAGTGAGTTGCAATAGTCTCTACGAGATAATACAAACGACGGCATCAGTTTCTAGAGAGATATTTCGCTGAGAGAAGGTGCCATTTGTGCAATTCTGCGGATCTCTAATTATTATGCAGTCTTATTTTTTATATTTTGGACTTTGTGGTGCATAGAGAATTTGATTTGCCATCAGATATATAATTAATACATTTTTGGCTTTTGCTGTAAAAACCACTTTCTTATTTCCAACAAGAAGATGAACAGTCACATCTAGTTGTGTCACCTAAGACTTTTGAGTTACCTAAAATTGCTTCGGTCTTATCATCGTTCAACCTCAAGTCTGTCAGATGTCGTCCAGTTCTTGACTTCGTGACTCATTAATTTGTCACACTTTAAGATAATAATTGCGCGTGACCCGGATCTGCCGACATCTACAGCTGGGTGTCGTCTGCGTACACGTGACGGGAACAATCGTGACTCCTTATGATGGAACTACTTTGCGACTACTTTCTTTTCTGTTCTCCCTGCTGAACCTTTTTTTGGGGGGGTG
>NW_004797815.1:529793-531784 GCF_000002075.1 Aplysia californica
AAAACAAACAAAGAAAAACAAAACAAAACAAACAAACAAACAACCCCCCCAAAAAAAAACCCAACAACAACATAAAAACAAACAAACCGCGGCGTCCCTTCAGACTATAATATAGTTGCTCCTGTCTCTAGGAAGATAGGTTGCACTGCTACATGCTATGGAGATAAAGCTCGCTTGCAAAGAATTGTAATATTTGGACAGTTGTAATTGTACAAAATCCATTTTCTCTTGTATGTGTCGTTGAATCTTTGACTTTGATGTGGTTTGCATTTCTTCTCAAAGATCTATCGTTCTGATCTCGCCTCTCATCTTTGACACCTTTAGATCTATGTGTTGTGAGTTCTGCAAAACTCCTACTAAAGCTAAAATAAAGAAGAAGAAATTTACTTTCATTGGTATTGCGATTGGGGCTGGGAGCTGAGCTGAACACTTTTCCCAACGGCTGAACTCTTTTTCCCCGGGTCGGCTGATTGCATGGCAATAGAACCAAACAGAAGCGGAGTATTATAACAGCACTGAACAGGAGGTAGTTATTCTGGGGTATACATTGTGAGCGGGGTCAATTAATCGCCCCTTCGATGAGTTGTGTTCTAAGCCTCTTGGCAATAAGACCGGGATTACTCTTTATTGGAAGAGCACGGTCGTTTTCTGTGTGTGTTGTTAGCCTCCCTCAAGTGCTTACTACACAATAATAGAGCGGCCCGCCCCCGGCTCCACACTCCACACACACTGTCGCTCCATCTTCCTGCGACAGATGTTCGTTTATCACGTCCCCGCGGCCCACGTTGGCTTGTATTTATGGGCTCTCTGTTATATATTGGTGCTTTAATGTAAGGTAATTGTGAGGGTGTGTGGCTGGAGGGTGCCACTACTGTTAAGTCCTTCCCTCTTCTTATATCGACTCTTCTTATTCTGATTCTGTTTCTGTCTGTTTGTCTTGCTTTTTTCGTAACGCCAGATGACTGAGTGGCGTCGGTATCCTCGTGGTTAGGCTACCGGACTTGTAATAACTGGTCGCTTTTAAGCACAAGGGGGCTATCCCGAAAAATGCTGCTTTGAGAAAATCGACGGTAAAGTTTTTGCCCCTTGTTCAGTTTCCTTTCAAGACAAAGAGAGTTTTCTGTATAACCAAACAAATATACACACCAATGAAACCAAATTTCTCCTATAGGCAGGACAATGTCCACTCCTGGTGCAGGTGAAGATTTCTGGAAACTCTCGAAATCTGAGTTATCCCACTTGTCCTTAAAAGCGACCAATTATGGTAATCGTGAGAGTGTGGGTTTGGAGGTTCGAGCCTCAGCTCGGTCTGACGTTGTGTCCTTGGGAAAGGACTTTACACGAATTTTCCACTTGGCTCGGTCTTTTCGGAGATGGACGTTAAACTCGGAGGTCCCGCCTCTTAAATAAGCTAACTGTGTTGATAGGGGCGTTAAACGCATACCATTTCACCATTTTCACCAGCAGATGACCTTACTTGTTCATGTACTTTTGAATTCAAAACGTCCAACCACGATCCACGCAATCTCTTATTTCTATCAAACGTGTGTGGTCCTTACCTCTCCTTCTTTTCTTCGAATACAACTCATAGTGGGTGTTTGACGGGTGTTCTGGTGTGGTTTGCTCATTCTTTCATATCAAACGTCTACGTTTCTTATCTCTCCTCCATCTTTTTTATGTTTGTTACTCTCTTGTAACACATCTAATCTTCGGCACTTATATGACTTTATTGTGTTGCAAGTGCCGAAACTCTTACCAAAACAAAAGCAAACACACTGCCCTCACGCAAAAGCGTAGCGAGTGGACGAGCTTGGCTTCTCTTGAGAAATTATATGGATAGAAATATTCTTTTCCCCATTAGTGTACAGCTCTGGCGTGCACGTGAACTGCCGGAAGATAGACGTAAAGTTGATTGACGTTCTGGCGCAGTTTGCTCTGTCTTCTTCTTCTTCTTCTTCTTCTTCTTCTTCTTCTTCTTCTTCTTCTTCTTC
>NW_004797815.1:531884-533890 GCF_000002075.1 Aplysia californica
GGGTTGCTCTCAGATTTGAACACTTGGAGCTTCCACCTTACACTAAAAACAAACAAAGAAAAACAAAACAAAACAAACAAACAAACAACCCCCCAAAAAACAAACAAACAACAACAACAACATAAAAACAAACAAACCGCGGCGTCCCTTCAGACTATAATATAGTTGCTCCTGTCTCTAGGAAGATAGGTTGCACTGCTACATGCTATGGAGATAAATATCGCTTGCAAAGAATTGTAATATTTGGACAGTTGTAATTGTACAAAATCCATTTTCTCTTGTATGTGTCGTTGAGTCTTTGACTTTGATGTGGTTTGCATTTCTTCTCAAAGATCTATCGTTCTGATCTCGCCTCTCATCTTTGACACCTTTAGATCTATGTGTTGTAAGTTCTGCAAAACTCCTACTAAAGCTAAAATAAAGAAGGAGAAATTTACTTTCATTGGTATTGCGATTAGGGCTGGGAGCTGAGCTGAACACTTTTCCCAACGGCTGAACTCTTTTCCCCCGGGTCGGCTGATTGCATGGCAATAGAACCAAACAGAAGCGGAGTATTATAACAGCACTGAACAGGAGGTAGTTATTCTGGGGTATACATTGTGAGCGGGGTCAATTAATCGCCCCTTCGATGAGTTGTGTTCTAAGCCTCTTGGCAATAAGACCGGGATTACTCTTTATTGGAAGAGCACGGTCGTTTTCTGTGTGTGTTGTTAGCCTCTCTCAAGTGCTTACTACACAATAATAGAGCGGCCCGCCCCCGGCTCCACACTCCACACACACTGTCGCTCCATCTTCCTGCGACAGATGTTCGTTTATCACGTCCCCGCGGCCCACGTTGGCTTGTATTTATGGGCTCTCTGTTATATATTGGTGCTTTAATGTAAGGTAATTGTGAGGGTGTGTGACTGGAGGGTGCCACTGGTTAAGACCCTTTGCTCTTGTCTTCTTATATCGACTCTTCAATATTATGCTGTTTCTGTCTGTTTGTCTTGCTTTTTTTTCGTAACGCCAGATGACTGAGTGGCGTCGGTAGTCTCGTGGTTAGGCTACCGGACTTGTAATAACTGGTCGCCCTTGAGAAAATCGACGGTAAAGTTTTTGCCCCTTGTTCAGTTTCCTTAAAAGACAAAGAAAGTTTTCTCTATAACCAAACAAATATACACACCAATGAAACCAAATTTCTCCTATAGGTAGGACAATGTCCACTCCTGGTGTAGGTCAAGATTTCTGGAAACCCCGGAATCTGAGTTATCCCGCTTGTCCTTAAAAGCGACCAATTATGGTAATCGTGAGATTGCGGGTTTGGGGGTTCGAGCCTCATTGTGTTCACGTACGTCTGAATTCAAAACGTCCACCCCCGATTCACCCAGTCGCTTATTTCTATCAAACGTGTGTGGTCCTTACCTCTCCTTCTTTCCTTCGAATGCTACTCACTCGTAACGACATCTGTAATCTTCGGCACTTATGTGACTTGTTTGTGGTGGGCGGTTGGCGGGTGCTCTGGTGTGGTTTGCTCCTTCTGTCCTATCAAGCATCTATCGTCATTATCCCCCTTTCTTCTTTTTTAAATGTTTGTTACTCTCTTGCAACACCTCTAATCTTCTGGTACTCATATGACCTTATGCAGTTGCGAGCGCCGCGAAACCTCTACTAAAACAACTCTAGTCTTCGGCACTTATATGATCATGTTGTGTTGCAAGTGCTGTAAGACTCTTACTAAAACAAAAACTCTTACCAAAAAAAAAAAAGCAAACAAACCGCCCACACGCAAAAGCGTAGTGAGTTGACGAGCTTGGCTTCTCTTGAGAAATTATAAGGATAGAAATACTCTTTTCCCCATTACTATACAGCTCTGGGAGGCACGTGAACTGCCTGAAAATAGACATTAAGTTGATTGACGTTCTGGCGCAGTTTACTCTGTCTTCTTCCTCTTCTTCTTCTTCTTCTTCTTCCTCTTCTTCTTCTTCTTCTTCTTCTTCTTCTTCTTCTTCTTCTTCTTCTTCTTC
>NW_004797815.1:534414-536463 GCF_000002075.1 Aplysia californica
TCCTCCTCCTCCTCCTCCTCCCCTTTATCTTCCCTGCAGGGCATGCCCCTTATCACGCCGACGAGCCGTGAACTACAACTAAATTGATAACAGATGGGGTGGGGGCATGTATGGTGAGAGGTGCAGGTATTATCTCCCTTGGCCGTTTCGTCTTCGAGTTGTTATTATTAACAACGTGACGTTCTAATTAATTTTATTTGCAGCGGACTCCTCGTTCATTTGGTTATCTGCCATCGGGTGTATGTAAATGGGCTACGTGTGAAGAGGGCGCGCTTTGTTCTTTGCGAAACTGGAATCATCCCCGTACGAATTTTTGAAGATTTGCAGGTGGTTGGAGTGTGCCACTGTTGGTAGGTTCTACCTTTACTTTCCCTGTGTTGTTCCTGTCTGTCTTACTTTTTCCCAGTACTGAATGACCATTATTGTGTCGATATGCGTCTTTTTACTCAAATTGTTCAAGACTGACTCTTCTCTTTCTGTTACGTGGGTGGTTGGCGGGTACTCAGGTGTGGTTTGCTCCTTCTTTCCTATAAGAAATCTATCATCTCTATCTCCCCTCCTCCTTTTTTGTGTTTGTTACTCTCTTGTAACACCTCTAATCTTCGGCACTTATATGACCTTTTTGTGTTGCAAGTGCCGTAAAACTCGTACTAAAACTAAAACTCTTTCTGTTATGGCCGTCTGCTGCGTAGACACTTTTGATTCATTTCACTAAACAAGTTAGAAATTCGTTTTCTCTCGGGAATTCTGCGGGGGCGGTTGGAGGGCGCCAGGGTTAGGTCCTACTTGTTAACTTTCCCTCTATCGTTTCTGTCCCTCTGTTTTACTTTTCCCCATGATTGTGTCGATGTACTTTTTGTTACTCTAACAAACAAAACATCAAAAGTTGGTGGTTTGTACCTCCTGTCCTATCAAACATCTGTCGTCCTTATCCCTTCTTCTCTTTTGGTGTGTTTTACTCTCTTGTAACACCTTTAATCTTCGGCGCTTACTTGACCTTTTTGTGTTACAACTGCCGTAAAACTCGGGCGAGTGGTTGGAGAGCGCCACTGGTAGGTCCTACTTTTTTTTACAGTAACTTTCCCTCTGTTGTTTGGTCTATGTCTTACTTTTTCCCAGCACTAAATGACCATAATTTTGTCTATGTGCTTCTCTTTACCCAAACAGGAGGGTGGTTGGTGGGTGCTCTGGTGTGGTTTGCTCCTTCTTTCTTATCAAACATCTATCTTCGTTATCTCCCCTCCTTCTTTTTCGTGTTTGTTACTCTCTTGTAATACCTTCTATTATCTTCGGCACTTATATGACCTTATTGTGTTGCAAGTGCCGTAAAACCCGTACTAAAACAAATTACCCGAACAAACAAAACAAACCGTAAAACTCTTATTAAAACCCAAAACCCTTACCCAGCTCTAAAGGACACCATCATTGTGCCGATGTGCTTCTCTTTACTCAAACGAACAAAACATCGGAAATTCTCCCTGAAACCATGAGTACTCTTTCGGAGTTGGGGGGGGGGGGGGTTGAGGTGGTGTTCGCTTCTTTTTTTCTCTCTTGGTAAAATATATGATGATAGTACATTGTGCTCGGAATGCTGTAATAATGTCGCTGGAAAGTAATAACATTGTCTGTAAAAGCGGAGCTCAGCCAATCTAATGCGAGTAATTGTATCCCTCGCTCTGTCTAGTCGTTGCTTTCGTTATTTCCTGCCCCTGCTACGTTTATTATTTATTTTATTTTATTTTACTTTTTTTTCTATTTATCAGGCGAACTAATGTACAACAACACCTCGCCAGCTGTGAACTTTTTCCATGTGTGCGTCAGAGGGTGGTAGGGGGAAGAAAAATTATATTTAATCATATTAGGCTGGTTGCTACACATTTAGTGGTTATCTAGAAGGTCATTGAATGAGGGTTTGACATTTTCGTTCACCTGTTTACGATATTGGCAAGTCATTTCCTTATTAGATCTAGCTCTTTAAAAGTTAAAACAAGCAAACGAATATAACATAACAAAAACAACAAAAAGAACAGCAAAAAAGTGCATCCGCCC
>NW_004797815.1:538506-539851 GCF_000002075.1 Aplysia californica
CTTGTAACACCTCATGAAGAAGTCCTCTTGTCATCAGACATGTAAAAGTGGGGTGTCTATGTCATGTAAGTTGAAGGGATTTATTTGAGGGGTGGGATGAAAAAGCTGGTGGTGTGGTAGTGCCATTTGCTAGGAGGCGGGGGCAAAAAAAAAAGGGTGGGGGTGTGGCAAAAAAGGGGGGAAGGGGGTATATGTAATACCTTATATTCTAATTCTTTTACTATGGTATTCTGAGCCCGTGGGATCTGGAACCGACATGAATGTCATGAATGTGATTGGATCTTTAAAAGTATGATCTTAACACGTAGCCTTCTTGGGTAAGTGCGAAAAAATCTCGGAGGTTTCCGTGTGCAAGTTGTGCACGTTTGAGGTCCTTTGGTGTCCCTAAAATCGAAAGAGGAGGTTTCGGACACCACGGGGGAAACATTCAAAATTAATTCCTACCCAGCTGAAAATGTTAAATTATGTGTCCCGCGCGCTAATATTATGACATTATGCAGTTGCGATCGCCATAAAACACTTACCAGAACAAACAAAAAATATATGTAGTTGGGATATGATATCTAGACGTCAGCAGTTTCACCTATTTTGAGGGTAAGAGGTCTTCAGTCGCGTAGATTGTCCCGCTTAGTAACACTCTCTGGTGTTTGACGTCACTAAAGAACCGTATAATTGTTGGGCCGCGCTAAAAATAATGCCCCGAAGTGCTAATTTACAATTTGAATTGGCTCGGTATCTCGCTTGCGCGACCCTTTAGTTGTGCAGTGTCATCTAGATCTGTCAAGCGATGCAATCCACTTCACCGTTAGTTTATTTTTGTTTCTTCTTTCCGTTTGTAGGGTTATTTTTTTATCGAAAGTATGTCGGTTTTAATCTCTTGGGTTTTTTTTTTTGTTGGTGTGTTTTGAAATAGGGGTCAGAGTTCATTTCCAATGACGTCAATCGTTCCGGCTAGGGGTAAGTTATTTCGATCGTAAGGGCGCTCAAGAGAGCCGTTAGGGCCAAACGATAAAAAGCACTGCGGCAGCGGGCAGCCCCCCGAGGGGCGTTTAAATAACAGAGTGGCGCACTTCACGGGGCTCGCTAGTCGTCCGACAGTTGCATTCAAATCGGCAGACATCCGGCAAACACAGTGTAAACCGATAGGTTTGTCTTTTAGCCATGCTTGGTCTTCTATCTGCGCTGCTGGTGATTCCTTTTACTAAGCGGATTTGCCTCTATTTGAAAATAGACTGTCTTACGTTGTTACATGTTTTATGCAATAGCTTGTACATACACATCGATTTGTGCTGTAACTATGATGTATTTGTGCATGTACTTTCTCTCTCTCTCTCTCTCTCTCTCT
>NW_004797815.1:540782-542396 GCF_000002075.1 Aplysia californica
TCTCTCTCTCTCTCTCTCTCTCTCTCTCTCTCTCTCTCAATCTCTCTCTCCCTTGGCCGTAATATGATTCCTTTCAATTTGTATCTCTAAAATAGACATTTTTTTTCAGTCATATTATTTTTTAGGGAAATGTGCCCAAGTATAGCCATATTTCTTGCTATTTTCAGACCCGAGACAGATTGAAATGAGATGTGTATGTGTGTGTGTGTCTTCGTAAATAGAATTGATCAAGCTGAATGGGCCCCCGCGTTGTATTTACTGGCTGCCCTCCCGTACGCCACAAGAGATCGGTTCCGCATTGAGAAATATTGATTTGTTGACACAGGAGGTGTGGCTTTCCTCTACAGGGAATGGAGGCCACCACGGCTGTGTCAGATTTATACGTCGAACCCATAGATTTGTGTTATGATAAATGTATATCTTAGACCGCGCTCTCTGACGTAATTCCGGTTCACCGTGGAGCTCACCATTTTTTTGTTGTTGTTGGCGTAATTTGGTACCATATTAAAGGAAAGGGGGGGAAAGGTTGCAGGCGCACTCGACTCTATAGAGAGTGGTGCTTTACTGTTCATTTATTTGGACGCCATATGCTGGCACCAGCGTAACGAAGTTTTCCTAGTAGATAGCAAATAGTGGCGGCCATGACAGTGCATAAGTCTAGGATGTTCATGTTTCAAGACTATGGTCGCGAACTGGAGCAATTTTCCAACGACCCGCATGCATTAAAAAACACAACCAAGGCTACATGCAGGGATTACGGTCTTTGGCCGACTAAGTGCTGCAAGAAATAATTATTATTCCCTCGGCCAAGCAAAGTGGGTTGTCGGAGTGTGTCACTGGTTGATGCTTCTTCCTTACTGTCCGTCTTCTTCCTGTGTGTGGGTGGTTGGCGGGTGCTCTGGTGTGGTTTGCTGCTTCTTCTTTCCTATCGAACGTCTATCGCCATTGTCTCTCCTTCTTTTTTTATGTATGTTACTCTTTTGTAACACCTCTAATCTTCGTCACTAATATGACCTTATTGTGTTGCAAGTGCCGTAAAACTCTTAGTAACACTAAAAAAAAAAGCGGGTTGTCGGAGTGTGCCACTGGTCGACGCTTCTCTTCCTTACTGTCCGTCTTCTTCCCTTGTCTCCCTTTGTCCTAGTTCAAAATGATCCGTATTTGTATCGGTGTGCTTCTTTGAACTGAGACCGTGGGTTTTTGGCGGGTGCTCTGGTGTGGTTCGCTTCTTCTTCCCTATCAAACATCTGTCGTCCTTATCTCCCCTTCTTCTTTTTTATGTTTGTTACTCTCTTGTAACACCTCTAATCTTCTGGCGCTCATATGCCTTATGGAGTTACGAGCGCCGTAAAACTCTTACTAAGACTAAAAAAAATAAATAAATGCTGATATGACCAGGCTATACATCGTTGCGTGAGTCCCCAGAATATTTACTAAAACAGTATTGTGTGCTATAACTGACTCTTTTTAAATTTGTTTTAGTAAGTGTTTTATAGCACTTGCAACACAATGAGGTCATATAAGTGCCGAAGATTATAGAGGTGTTACAAAAGTGTAACAAACACTATAAAGAAGGAGGGGAGATAAGGACGATAGATGTTTGATAGGAAAGAA
>NW_004797815.1:543240-544781 GCF_000002075.1 Aplysia californica
GCTTGTCATAAAGGTACTAAATGTACTAATACACTGATTGGCACACGGAGACCTGTAAGTGGGTGGTTGGCAGGTGCATCTATCGTCCTGATCTTTCCTCCTTCTTTTTTTGTGTTTGTTACTCTCTTTTAACATCTCTAATCTTTGGCACTTATCTGACCTTATTAATAATGTGTTGCAAGTGCTGTAAAACGCTTACTAAAACTTGAAAAAAAGAGACCTGTTGGATTGGTAGATATACCCTTGAACTTACTTGTAGGTTGTAGCTTCACGAAGTGTCCGGGGACAGGTTGACCTGAGTTGAGTAGCTTTCCTTCCTTTCGTGTCTGTTCCTTTTTTTTTCTTCCTTTCTTTTCTTTTCTTCTTGACTCTGAGACTTCTTGTACCAACGGACACCCAGCCTACATCCTGTCCTGACCGGCACGTGCCTCTTCCCTCCTCCCTCCTCCTACCCCTCCCCCCCGTATTTATTTGTGGTGGTTTTCGCATTTCTTGTTTTCTCCTCCCTCGCTAAACGAGGCGGAGTGCTCTCCAGTTAGAATGGAATCAATCTCGGTTTGGGGTTGGAGGAAGGGGGAGGGGGGTGTTACACTGGTATCAGCTCAAGTCTCCTCCCGATCGATTTTGCGTGTTGAGGAATTCCAAGATGGCGCCCCGGCTAGCGAGGAGGATTTTCTCCCCCTCCCTCCACCCTTCTCTTTCTCTCTCTCTCTCTCTCTCTCTCTCTCTTTTGTCTGCGAATCGTCTCTCGTCTTGAGATAGCGAGACGTCGTCGTCGTCGACTTTAATGCTCTCCGAGCCACTTCTGGAGTACCCTGATCACAAGCCAGGACAAAGGGAAGAGGAGGAGGAGGAGGAGGAGGAAGAGGAAGGAGGGGAGATCGAGCTGGATTGGATTGTGGTTTACGACGGCGAGTCCGTCCCGTGCGATAACGGCTGCATTCCTCCAGGAAGCTGATTACAGCATCATCAACAACAACAACAACAACAACAACAACAACAACAACAGAAACAGCAGCAGCAGCAACGACAACAGAAACAGAGACAATGACGGAACGCGAAGGAGCAGACCACACTTGAACGTCTTTTAGTCACCTGGAGAGGAGGATAATGTTAGTGGGTGGTTGGCGGGTGCTCTGGTGTGGTTTGCTCCTTCCTTCCTATCAAACATCTATCGACCGTATCTCTCCTCCTTTTTGTGTATGTTACTGTCTTCTAACTCACCTTTTCTTCGGCACTTATATGACCTAATTGTGTTGCAAGTGCTGTAAAACTCTTACTAAAACTAAATGGATAATGTTTTAAAACATACAGAGTTGAGGTTGGAGGGGAGTGGGGGGGGGGGAGCATGATTTCTGCTATGTGTTAGAGACCATAATATGGTTGTGATTGTAAGCCGAATAACCTCATAATAAGTCTGTTCGAGTGGGTGGTTGGCGGGTGCTCTGGTGTGGTTTGCTCCTTCTTTCCTATCAAACATCTGTCGTCTTTATCTCCCCTCCTCCTTTTTTGTGTTTGTTACTCACTTGTAACACCTCTAA
>NW_004797815.1:544881-547068 GCF_000002075.1 Aplysia californica
GTGTATATGAATTTCTTTAGTGACGTATATGAGAGAGTCGCGGTGTTTGCCCTTCTACTAGTTTAAAATGCGTGTCAAGTAGATCCTGGCGGAAAAAACCCACATACAAATGCACAAGAAATCAGTTTTCTGTCTGCGATGTAGCATTCAAGCCCTTCACCCAGCACACAGAAGACCTCATAATTCGATTCTCGTGTGTGTGTGTGGGGGGGGGGGGGATTTTAATCCAGTATTTCGGTCTTTGTGCTGGGGCATTGCACTTGGCCCTGAAAATCACGGTCGGGGCCTGCTTCCCAAATTATCTACATTTTGTTGATGGGGACAGCAAAACATCTGCATATGAAATTTCAATGATTACTTCAGTTTTATTCATACAAGACTGGGCATCGAGGCAAGGGACTTTGTACATGAGAGCGTCCTCGTGGAATATATGTGTAGAACCAACGTACATGACACTGGTCTTGCTGACAGTCCTCTGTTCAAAAACACAGTCGACTTTAAAGCATTTCTTTACCAGTAATCCTAGGAGTGGTTGTTATTGTTTGTTCTGTGGTGTGGTTGTCGTTTTTTCTACTCTGCTATGACTATGACTGACCATATTGCAAAGAATGTTTGTGCTTTGACTTTTTGACTCCTTCATCCCTAACCTTCTGCGTACATTTAATGTCACTTGTGTGACTGATATTTTCTTGCTTGATTCTGCTTCCTGGCAAAATGAACCCATTATCAGGTTCTCTCGCATTAACTCCACTCAACTCAACTTCTCTATTTCTATTTTCACTGTATGTACATCTTCTGAATTCCTTCTTTACCGGTGCCTATGATGTGGCGGCTGGGTGCTTCTATTTTGCACACAGAAGACCCGAATCCGATTCCCATGAGAGGATGATTAATTCTATCGAATATCTCAGCCTTTCTGCTAGGATGTTTGATCCCTCTCAGCTCGTTTGGCCCTTACTGGCAGGGTTGAAGCCCACCTCCCAAATATTCTAAGTTGTGTTGGTGGGGGTTTAAAATATCTTCATCAAAAGACTCCCCCCCCCCCCCTCTCTCTCTCTCTCTCTCTCTCTGTGTTAATATCGGTTAACATTTTCCCTTCTCATGGAAATATTCGGAGGTTTCCCTTTTTTGTTTCTTTTGGTGTGGAGCTCCTTTTTTCAGTTCCTCAGTGGTCAATCTGTTATGACATAAAGAGGCGTCCTGCAGTTTTGCCCAGGAAAGCAGGCATTTTTACGGCATGCCAGCTCAGCAAAGTTGAATCCATTTGAGCTTAGGAAACAGACTCTCCGCATTTGCTCATTTTAGAAGACGTGACTTTGATTTTCTTGTTTGCCTGTGTGTGGGGTGT
The DNA here is from genome assembly GCF_000002075.1 of Aplysia californica. Classification (NCBI taxonomy): domain Eukaryota; kingdom Metazoa; phylum Mollusca; class Gastropoda; order Aplysiida; family Aplysiidae; genus Aplysia; species Aplysia californica. The sequence continues at coordinate 546,230 of NW_004797815.1, forward strand.
GTGTGTGTGTGTGTGTGTGTGTGTGTGTGTGTGTGTGTGTGTGTGTGTGTGTGTGTGTGTGTGTGTGTGTGTGTATGCGCGTGCGTGTGTGTGTTCCCGGGAAAGTCCGATAAAACCTCAGTGCCCCAGTGACCTAAAAAAATTATGTTTCGTGTCCTGGTTTTGAAAGGGCGGCACGCTGTTGGCTCAACTGGTACCAAGGTGGACTGAGAAGCTGATGGGTGGGTGGTTGGTGGGTGCTCTGGAGTGGTTTGCTCCTTTTCTCTTATCAATAATAGTAAAATATTTAACAGTATATATTGTATTGCGCATATCATGGCTCGACAGCAAGTTGTATGTGCTTCACACTTATATTACCACTCCAACAGACCATAGAACTCTCATTTTTGCTGAAATTAGTCCAAAGATAACCCAGTTATTCCCCTTCTCACGGGTCCTTCCAACCCCTCCCCCCCTAAAAAAATAATAATAAAAATAATAAAATTGTTTCATACGTAAAGTTCTTTTCTCAAAGGAATGAGCCCGAAAGTCCTGATAAAAAACAAACTAACAACAACAACAACAACAACAACAACAACAACAAAAAACCCCAACCAATATACAACACCCCCCCCCCCTAAAAAAGAGGGACTCTCTTTTTATATAACATCAAACAGTATGTTTTTTTAAGTACATGTAGTTCGATTCACAACAATGGACTCTTGAACGGCGTCTGGCGTTTCGTTCTTTGAAGATTGTCAGTGGGTGGTTGGCGGATGCTCTGGTGTGGTTTTTTCTTCATTCGTATCAAACATCTATCGTTTTTATCTCCTCTCCTTCTTTTTGTGATGTTACTCTCT
>NW_004797815.1:547168-548330 GCF_000002075.1 Aplysia californica
ATGCGCGTGCGTGTGTGTGTTCCCGGGAAAGTCCGATAAAACCTCAGTGCCCCAGTGACCTAAAAAAATTATGTTTCGTGTCCTGGTTTTGAAAGGGCGGCACGCTGTTGGCTCAACTGGTACCAAGGTGGACTGAGAAGCTGATGGGTGGGTGGTTGGTGGGTGCTCTGGAGTGGTTTGCTCCTTTTCTCTTATCAATAATAGTAAAATATTTAACAGTATATATTGTATTGCGCATATCATGGCTCGACAGCAAGTTCTATGCGCTTCACACTTATATTACCACTCCAACAGACCATAGAACTCTCATTTTTGTTGAAATTAGTCCAAAGATAACCCAGTTATTCCCCTTCTCACGGGTCCTTCCAACCCCTCCCCCCCCAAAAAAAAAATAAAAAAAAAAATAAAATCGTTTCATACGTAAAGTTCTTTTCTCAAAGGAATGAGCCCGAAAGTCCTGATAAAAAACAAACTAACAACAACAACAACAACAACAACAACAACAACAAAAAACCCCAACCAATATACAAGAGGGACTCTCTTTTTATATAACATCAAACAGTATGTTTTTTTAAGTACATGTAGTTCGATTCACAACAATGGACTCTTGAACGGCGTCTGGCGTTTCGTTCTTTGAAGATTGTCAGTGGGTGGTTGGCGGATGCTCTGGTGTGGTTTTTTCTTCATTCGTATCAAACATCTATCGTTTTTATCTCCTCTCCTTCTTTTTGTGATGTTACTCTCTTGTAACACCTCTAATCTTCGGCACTTTTATGACCTTATTGTGTTGCAAACGCCGTAAAACTCTTACTAAAACTGAAAAGAAGATTGCCAGCTTTTGCGAGGACGTACGTGTATCTCAGCGAGTCTTATGGCAGGGGACAATTGGGAAGAGGAGAAAGGGAGGAGATGGTGAACTATTTCGGAGAATAATACCATAATAATACGTCTGCATTCTTAAATTCTGAGCGAAAATATGTTTTCATGTAGATCTAGATCTAGTTCGGATTGAGCGCAGGCTGCAGAAGTTTGATTTCAAAGGAGCTAAGTCAGACAGTCTTTCATTGCAACTAGACGGCAATGAATAACTTATTTTAGCGCGAGTCGTTGTGGCCGTTTATAATAAAACGTACTGATTAAAAAAAAAATATTTTATTACTGT
>NW_004797815.1:553946-555026 GCF_000002075.1 Aplysia californica
ATAATAATATTTAGTATTTGTTTCCTTTCGATCTGTTGGCAATTTTAGGGGGGGGGTGATCCTTTTTTTTTTTTAGTTCAGTGATTGATTACGGATGTTGTCAATCCCACCATAGTGTGTAGTTGGCAGGTGCTCTCATGTGGATTGCTCTTTTTTTTCTCCTTCCAAACTTCTATAGTTCTCTCTCCTCTTCCTCTTTCTTTTATTTGTGTGTTACTATATAGTAACACCTCTAATCTTCTGTACTTTTATTACCTTATTGTGTTTCAAGTGTCATAAAATGCTTACTAGAACAAACTAGGTCCCCTGAGCCCTCTTTTAAACTCGGTTTGTCGTGTGAAATATTTATGAAAGACTTTTGTCTAATACTGTTCACGAGGGGGTATTAACAAACAAAGAGCTGTGTAAAGCGCTCTGTATGGTGAAAGCGGTCCGTCAGACTTGCAACACATAGGATTTAGTATTTATTCCCTATATATCTGTTGCCCATTTTACGGGGTGGGGTGGGGAGGAGAGGGATGTGGAATCCTTTGTTTTTAGTTCAGTGGTGGATTATGGATGTTATCAGTCCCATCATGTGGATTGCTCTTTTTTTCCTCCTACCAAACCTCTATCGTTCTTGTCTCTCCTCCTCCTCTTTCCTTTATTTGTATGTTACTATATCTAGTAACACCTCTAACTAATCTTCTGTACTTTTATTATCTAATGGTATTGCAAGTGTCATAAAATGTTTACTAAAATAAACAAGGTCCCCTGGGCCCCCTGCTAAACTCTGTTTGACGTGTGAAATATTTATGAGACTTTTGCCTAATACTGTCCACGATGTGGTATTAACATCCAAAGCACCATGTATGTTGAAAGCAGTCCGTCAGACTTGCAACACATATAGGATTTAGTATTTATTCCCTCTTGATCTGTTGCCCATTTTAGGGGTGTGGGTGGTTGGAGGACACCACTAGTAGGTCCCAATTCTTCACTTTCCCTCTGATGTTTTTGTCTCTCTTTCTTATTGTTCCCCGGCACTAAATGACCATTAAGGTGTCCACGTGCTTCTTTTAATTAAAACAAACAAACATTTTA
>NW_004797815.1:559618-560668 GCF_000002075.1 Aplysia californica
ATTATTATTATTATTGTGTCGATGGGGGCGTATGACACAATACCTACATTGATTTTTTTTTCTCCCCTCGAACAGTAAACGTGGTAGTTGACGGGTGCTCTGATGTGGTTTACTCCTTCTTTTCTATCAAACATCATATTCTGTTGCTCTTATCTGTCCTCTCTCATTATGTTTCTGTTTGTTACTCTCTTGTAACATCTGTAGTCTTCGGCATTTATATGACTTAAATTGTGTAGACGTAAGACGCGTACTAAAACTTAACAGGAACAGAAAGTGGCGGGAGGTGGGGGCGGCGCCACTGGTAGGCCATACTTCTTTACTTTCCCTCTGTTGTTTCCGTCTGTCTTTCTTACCTTTTCCCAGCACTAAATGACCATTATTGTGTAGATGTGCTTCTTCTCTTTACTCAAACAATCAAACGGAGAGTGGACTGTTGTTGCACAAAAGACAGCCGCGGCGCGCGTGCTCCCTGCCTGCATGGGTTCTGCCGGTCAGCGGACTACGCCAGGCTTTTGCCCTACCTACGACTGTACTGTGACATACTTTGACTCGCACTGGGTGGTGGTCGGTCACTCGTTCTGGGCTGCTAGGTTCCCGATTATTGAAAACTAAGAATCAAGGGAATCGACTCCGAACTCACGATGTGATTTCTTCCAGTGGTTACCTAATTGGCTCCGAACATCTTTAGGATTTAGGATAACCTTGATTTCGGAACACTACAAAGCATCAACTCTGTTATTTCTCCTTAAAAAAAAAAAAAAAATAAAAAGATTGAATGATTAAAGTAACCGTTAACCGTTCTTTTTCGTGAAAAGGAGTCTCGACTTTTCTTCTGTCGCATTACTCGTGGGAATCGGTTCCGGAATCGATTCTTCGCCCAGCTCTCGTGGTCACTCGTCCGCTGCCGGAGGCTCGCTCGATCAATGCGCTCCTAAAGCCCCCTGTCATTATATCAACATGGGACACACAATTAACCCTCTCATGCCGCTGTTGTCCGGAATGCGCCCCTTCTGTGCCTGGAACGGACCGTTGCCCCAATGAGGGGGCGGG
>NW_004797815.1:560802-564163 GCF_000002075.1 Aplysia californica
GGGTGGTGTGGGTGGGTGCTCAGGTGTACATATTATTATGGTTTGCTCTTTTTTTTCCTGTTTGACTTCTTCTATCGTCCTTATCTGTCTGTCTTTCTTCTTTTTGTTTTGGGTTTGTAACTTTCTTGTAACACCTCTACTAATTTACGGCATTTATTTTATGTGACCTAATTGTGTCGCAAGTGCCGCACAACACTTGCGCTGAAACAAAACAAGGTCTTACTTACTGTGAATTAATGGCCAGTCGTGGGTGGTTGGCGGGTGCTCTGGTGTGGTCTGCTCCTTCTTTCCTATCAAACATCTATCGTCCTAATGTCTCCTCCTTCATTTTTTTGGTGTTTGTTACTCTCTTGTAGCACCTCTGATCTTCGGCACTTTATGACCTTATTGTGTTGCAAGTTCGTAAAACGCTTACTAAAACAAAATGAGGTCTTACCTGTGAAGGAATGTGCCAGCCAGTCGGAATTTGTACAGGCGTTGGTGAAGGAAGCAAACATTCACAGGGGAAGGCATGGGTTGTGACCGAGGTGGAGCTTGAAGTCAAACCGGAAGTGTAGTGTAATTCCTTCTTTGTTGTGCAAGAACTGACCGGACTAAATTAGTGGGACTGTGGTTTAGCCTTTCATTTATTCCACAGTGATCTTTGTTCCCTCAGTGCTAGTGGTCTATGTTATGGGTCTTTAAAGCGGGAGTTTGGAGGGCGCCACTGGTAGGTCCTACTTCTGTACTTCTTTACTGCCCGTCTGTTGTTTCTGTCTGTCTCTCTGTCTGTCTGTCTCTCTGTCTGGTCTGTCTTTCTTTTTCCCAGCACGAAATTACCGGTATTGTGTCGATGTGCTTTTTTGTACTCAAACATGCGAACGAAGAAACAAGCGATGTCTTTAAAGTCTTTACTGCAGGATAAACTTGAATTTTATTTTATGATGCTGTGGTGCCTCGTTGTTTTTCGAGCTCCAATTGAAAAGATACATTAGTTTGCAGGTTTTTGTTTTCGTTTGGTTTGTTTGTTTTGTTTTTATTCGTTTTTTTGTGATATTGTGAACCGGGGAAAGGTGGGGGGAAAGGGGTGGGGTGGAGGGGGGGGGGTTAGAATCTCTTGGTATATTTATGTCTTAATGATACTCTCAAACAGTCGTTTTGTGTTGTGGTTTTTTTGCGGGAGGGGAGGGGTAATTATATTATTATATTCGGGTGGAAGATTCTTCTTAATAATAATAATAGATAGCATTTGTATAGCGCAAAACCCCGCTCCACAGCAAGCTCTAGGCGCTTTGCAATCTATACTATTACCACAGCAGACCAGAGAGCATTCTGAAATAACCTCAACTTCCTGGGAAGCATACAGTGCAAGCAGACATTTATAGGCGCTAAAACACTAACATTCTGACAAGATCTTTCGCTGTCTATAACCGGGTACCCTTTCTCACCTAGTGAGGAAAATTCGTGTAAAGTGCCCTTCCTTGGGACATAAGGTCGGGTCCGCAACTCGAACCCCCCGACCCTGCAACCTCACGATTACGAGTCCGGTAGCCTAACCACTAGGCCACCGACGCCACAAGGTTTCTTCAGGTTTGACTGACTTGATTGAGGAGTTTACCCAAGCAATCAGCCTGAACAAGACAGCACCCTTTTCTTCGTATCTCCATGGTTGTTGCTGTTGTTGTTTGTTTGTTTTGATAAAGAGTTTACACCGCTGGCAACTGCATTAGGTCGTACGGGCGTGTGGGACACATTAACCATTTTTAGTTTGGTAGGATCTTTAACGTGCGCAAGTTGCTCACGGGACCTCCGAGATTGTTCGCCTTTATACGAGAAGGCTAGGTGTTAGATCTTACCTACCCTAAGATCAGGGGTGTGGCTGACAGACAACAGCAAGAAGGAGCCAAGGAGTAGCAGTAGAAAGGCTGCAGAAAGAGTCAGGACTTCGTATCATCATGTCTCTGATGTGTGTAATGTGGCCAGCTGCGCATTCATATTCGCAATCATTTATTTACCGAAGCAGTAGCCTCGGTGAAATGATGAGGTTATTTTTATCGCTTCGATAATGTTTGTAACACCTCTTTACTCAAACAAAATATAAGGTGTTGACGTTTTAGACGTAAGCCTTCTTTCGGACACCAAACAAAGAAGTCTGCCACATTCACACTCGGCATTTATATGACGCAAAACTCTTACTAAAACAAAAACAAAAATATATTCAGACATATAGAACAAAGAAAGGTGTTTGACCATATTGTTCCTTCTGACATCAGCACACTGACACCTTGGCTGACGACGCATGAAAAGAAAAGAAGAAAAAAAAATTAAAAGAAAAAGAAAAGAGAAGAAGACGAAAGAAAAAGAAGACGAAAGAAAAAGAAGACGAAAGAAAAGGAAGACGAAAGAAAATCGTCCAAGCATTGACCTGCCTGTCTCACCGGTCCACACTAACTGGAAGGTTAAGTGGGTGGTTACTGGTGGTTGGAGCAAATATTAATATTCTCTACTACGATCTATACCCGATCTTTGGACGGAGGGCTCCACTGCATGGAAGGTCGGGGCGCAGCGTCTGATGCTCAATTTTATTGGTATTATTATGCTGGACCATTGAGCGAATGGTGTTGGGTAGAATCCCCAACTGGGTGCTTTGAACATTTTTTTGTTTGTTTGTTCGATTGTCTTTGTGTTTAAGTTTTTCAGCCACTTTTCACTTCCTCTGTTGTTTCTACCTGTCTTGCTTTTCCCTACGTGTAAATGACTGTTATTATTTTAGAGTGCTACTTTTTGCTGAAACGGTTTTTTAAAACTTCTTTTTATGTTTGTTACTTCCAATGTTCAGCATTTTTATGTCCTAACAGTGTTGCAAGTGCCGTAAAACGCTTACTAAAACAAATAAAACATCTTAACTTAAACAAACGAACAAACTTTTCAACTACTGGTAAGTATTTAGAGGGTGTGTCATGATGTGATTAGGGCGCTTGTGTTTTGTCACTCTCCTTCCCAGTGGGTGGTTGGCGGGTGCTCTGGTGTGGTTTGCTTCTTCTTTCCTATGAAACATCTATCGTCCTTTTCTCCCCTTCTTCTTGTTTATATATGTTACTCTCTTGTAACACCTCTAATCTTCTGACGCACATATGACCTTATGCAGTTGCGAGCACCGTAAAACCTCTACTAAAACTAAAACTAAAACTCTCCTCCTCCGGTGTTGCTACTTTCTATACAGGAGGTTATGTGTAGTGAGTTAATCGTGCTCTTTAATTCCTTCCTACGTATTCCGTCAGTGTAGTTTGTAAAAATGGTCGTAGGTTGTCTGTCAGGTTGTTCTAATTTGGTCGAAGTGACAGAACGAGCCGGGCTGGGCTGAGCTCTCTGTGTGTGTGGG
>NW_004797815.1:564346-566483 GCF_000002075.1 Aplysia californica
TGTGTGTGTATGTGTGTGCGCGTGTATGTTAATATATAATATGTAGGTATGTATGTGTGTGTCTCAGTGTGTAACTATGTCTGTGTGTACATGTATGTACCTGTCAATTGGATGAGGTAGGGGAAAAAAGTGTTGTGTTATTTTTCTCGCCTTTACAAAATATTGTGCAATAGCACAGCCCGAAAAAAATTCCCTGTACTATAAATTATGCATGTACTGTCTCTCGGCCACTGTGTGCTTGTTTGTTTGAGCAAAGAGGAGCACATCGACACAATAAGGGCTATTTAGTGTTGTGAAAAAAGGAAGACAGACAGACAGACAGACAGAGACAAGAGGGGGAAAGTAAAGACATAAGACCGACCGACCAGTGGTGCCTTCCAACCACCCACCCTTTGGGTGATTGGCAGGTGCTCTGGCGTGGTTTTCTCCGTCTTTCCTATCAAACGTCTTTCGTCCTCCCGGGTTTTTTTTGTGTGTGTATGTTACTCTCTTGTAACACATCTATTACTCGGCACTTACATGACTTTATTTGGGTTGCAAGTGCTGTAAAACTCTTACTTCACTCCGGGGGCGGTGCTACTGACTGAAGTGTCTTTAGGCCATTCCCAAAGGGGGGGGCATTAACCTGTTCTTATGCACAGTAGAATTGTAAATGAGCTGATTCATCGATGCCATGCTCATAACTGTGCCTGAACTGCAACTGGGAACTGCTGCTTTTTCTTTCCTAATCCGTATTATCGTCATTTTTCCTCTGCTTCGTTTGTATGTTTGTCACTCTCTTGTGACCCGCTATTTCCGGGGTGCCTTGATAGTCGAAGCAGACTTTGTGCTGTTGAAGCTAGAGAGGTGAGCAAAGTAAGTTTGATTCCCTGTATGGACTTCTCTGTTGACGTCCACCCCTTAGCGCTCATATTATGACCGTATGCAGTTGCGAGCGCCGTAAAACCTCTACGAAAACAAAACAAAACAAAAAAAATATTTAAACTAAGCAACCACCCACCTGTGTGTGCTTATTGTTGGGTGGTAGCTAAGGTGGGTTTTTTTTTAACATTCTGTTTTCGGCTCGCCTTTGCCCAGTTTAATGCGTACTGGACTGCTAGGCAGGTGACCACGTTTCGAAAGTGATTGGGCTTTTAGAGTTGACATTGCTATTGTATTATCTTGGAGAACTCCCTACTATTATGTGTCAAGGAGGGTGTAAAAATCCACCCCCCACCCCCACCCCGGACTCGTTGGCACGTTTATTTCTAGTAACTGAATATTAGCTGCTGTGTATGGGAAAAGTAAGACTATACTTTCCACATTCTGATAATTTTTGTCTCCGCTCCACTTTTTCTGATAACAGGCTATTCGTTTCCGCTAATAAAGGATCAGTTACCTTTTACTTGATTCAATAATAATTGTTCCCACACGTAGACTTCTCTCAACGCATATATACATCCGTGATATTCCGTGCCGGCCTTTGTTTGAAATGCAGTTTGTTGAGCTTAGTTAAGTTGAATACCGCCGTTTGGATTACACTCGGCTTTTCTTCTGTCGAATTCCTGCCATTTAGTCCTCTTTCAAACAGCGTATGTTGTATTTTTTTTTCCCTTAGCCAGAACGCTCTGCCGTCTGTTTTGTATTTAAATCAATGTTTTTTTTAAAATTTTAAAACTCTTTTATCCCAGATGTTGTCTTTTTTTTCTCTTTCTTCTAGAGATGTACCGAGTTAAACTTTACGCTTTCGCCAACACTATTGTTAATGAGAGCATAGGGGAAAATTCACACCACAATTTGACGGTGCTGTGATGTTGTTTGCTTCTTCTTTCTCTTACGACTGACAAAAATCTATCGTCCGTATCTCTTTCTCGTTCTATTCTTTGTTCGTTGCTCTCTAGTAACACCTCTAATCTTCGGCACTTATATGATCTCATTGCATGCAAGTGCAATAAAACTACTCTTATTTTCACTAGGCAAACAACGAAATGTATGTACTGAATAACTGAAAGGGTAAATGACCTAAATGGCCCAAGTGTGTTGCAAGTGCCATAAAACTACTCTTACTCTCTCTCTCTCTCTGTCTCTCTCTCTCTCTGTCTCTCTCTCTCTGTCTCTCTCTCTGTCTGTCTCTCTCTCTCTCTCTCTCTCTCTCTCT
>NW_004797815.1:569039-570126 GCF_000002075.1 Aplysia californica
CTAGGTGTTCAAGACCCGTATGTCTATTTATGTGTCCCAAAAACTGCATTTGTCGTTTCCTGATTGTTTTTAGCATTGAGCGACCCACCATACAGGCATAATATTCTATTTTTTTTCTTGACGCCGCCTTTTGGGTCAATGATATGTTGCGCATTGCGAAATTCCTGAATATTTTTTTTTCGTATGTGTGTGTATGTGTGTCTGTGTGTGTGTGTGTGTGCAAGGCACGTCATCGTAAAGCTGCTTGATAATACGGCTCTGATACCGAGTCGACCTGGATCGCTAACAACATACCGAGTCGATAAATAGATGTCGACGTGGGAATCCGCTTTGGGAATTGGAGCAAGTTTGATACGTCCTGTCATAACATCCTGCAATTTTTAATACTGCTAATGGTAGTTTCAAAGATTCTTCACCCTGTAATAAGATTTTTAAAATCTTTGAAAGTACGCATTACTGCGCGTTTTTAGGTTTGGCCAGTGTAGAAAGAATGTCGTGTGCCATTTGAAAGCCGAACTGTTTTTGTGTGGGTCGATCTCCTATTGCGTGCTGCCTGACTTGTGCGTTCATCCCAGGTTGAGACTTTAAAGAAAAAGGAATATGTGTGTCCAAAAAATACCCCAAAGCAACAACAACAACAACAGCAACAACAACAACAACAACAACAACAACAACAACAACAACAACAACAACAGTAACAGCAACAGCAGCAACACCACCACCAACAACAAAAGTTGGCCCGTAAAAGCGAGCCAAAATGGAATTGCGCGCTCATAATTATGACCTTACGCAGTTGTTTGCTCCGTAAAACTTACTAGTATTAATTGGAGAACTGTTCTTTTTCAATTATATACTTCGGCTAGTTTTGTTTACTCGACCGTTCTCGTTATGCAGCAGACCCGACGAGTGGGTGGTTGGCGGGTGCTTAGGTGTGGTTTGCTCCTTCTTTCCTATCAAACACCTTTCGTCCTTATCTCTTCTTCTTTTTTGCGTTTGTTACTCTCTTGCAACTTTTAAAATCTTCGACACTTGTATGACCTTATTGTGTAGCAAGTGCCGTAAAACTCTTACTAAAACTAAACCCGAC
>NW_004797816.1:0-1065 GCF_000002075.1 Aplysia californica
AGAATATGCTTACCCCAAGCCTCCTGATACGACATCTGAGCAGGTTGTTGTAGATGATTTTGATCATCGTCACTGGCACGGTAGCTTTGTCCAACAGACGCCTAGCTTTCACGGACAGACGAACGTCCTTCACAGCTACCTGCAGCATCAAGGGTGGCCAAATGACCAGTCGTAAGTTATACATTATTTAAAGATAGAGAGGTAGAGATTAGGGTGGGAAAAGGGGCAGGGAATCAATTGAACGGTAGCACATCGAAAAAAAAAAACGACATGAAAAAGGAGAACTAAAATATTTATATGCATAATCTCCCAAAAAGTTTTTAATACGTGTGGAATGTATTTTTATTTTGCATTATCAGCATCAATCGTTTTAAAATGATTGCATCATTTGTGTTTTCTTTATTCACTTGGGGACGAACGATTCAGTTTTTGAGATGAGGTTATGATTACAAATTGATATCAACGTCTTTTTTTGGCATTAGTGTGGTTTCAGAGAGTCAAGACAATTGATTTTTATTCTGTGGTTAGAATGCTATCGATTATCATGAGAGAAGAAGACAGGGAGAGGTTGCAAAGGGGGATATAAAAAGATGTTGGTGTCCAGACCCTTTGATCTCAACACTTTTCTGCAAGTCAGAAGTTGTAGCGTGCACGTTGTGATAATCCGAAACATTCTTCTATTAGCGTGAGTTTCAATTTTTAACAAAATTTTGATGTTCAGTTTTGTGTCCATAGGGTTCAACAACGTTTTTTTTCGGCGCTCGCAACTGCTAAAGGTCATATTATTAGCGCCAAGGGGTGGGTGTCAACAGAGAAGTCCTTACAGGGAATCAGACTTACTCTGCTCACCTCTCCAGCTTCAACAGCACAAAGTCTGCTTCGACTATCAAGGCACCCCGGAAATAGCAGTTCACAAGAGTGTGACAAACATACAAAAGAAGTAGAGGAAAATGAAAATAGTCAGGATTAGGAGAGAAAAAGTAGCAGTTCTCTGTTGCAGATCAGGCACAGTTATGAGCGTGACATGATGAATCAGCCCATTTACAATTCTACTGTGCTTGAACG
>NW_004797816.1:2107-4745 GCF_000002075.1 Aplysia californica
ATAAGAGAGAGAGAAAGAAAGAGAGAAAGAAAGAAAGAAAGAAAGAAAGAAAGAAAGAAAGAAAGAAAGAAAGAAAGAAAGAAAGAAAAGTGTTTCCAAGACTCCCGTGACCACCTCATAGATCCTGTCCTGCGTCCAGCCACCACTGGCCACCATTGTCTTGAAAACCTCCATGTTTTTCAGCCTGGACAGACGTATCCGTTTGTCCTTGTTCTCCGGCCCGTACTGTTCAGGGTCTTGAGAGACCACCACTTTGAGCTTGAGGGGTGGGCCGGTCAGGTGGTGGATGTACTGGGCGGCCACGTACTTGACTCTGCGGACAAGGAAAATGTTTTTGTAGTAAGATTTTTACCGCACTCGCAACACTATTCGCTACCTCAGATTTACAGTTATATCTGACATTTTGGACCGTTTTGAGTTACTAAGACCATAATAGATAGCATTTGTATAGCGTAAATCCGCGCTCAACAGCAAGCTCTATGCGCTTCACAATATATACTACTACACAAGCAGATCTGAGAGCATTCTGAAACAACCTCAACTTCCTGGGAAGCATACAGCGCAAGCAGCCATTTATAGGCGCTAAAACACTCTCATACTGACAAGATCTTTCGCTGTCTATGGTCGGGTACCCATTCCCACCTAGCTGAAGTGAGGAAAATTCGTGTAAAGTGCCCTTCCCAAGGACAAGAACCCCCGACCTCGTAACCTCACGATTACGAGTCCGGTAGCCGAACCACTAGACCACCGAGGTCAGAAACCAAATGTTCCATCTACTCTATCAAAATCGTAAGATTATTCGGAGTCATTATCAAGATATTCAGAGAACTGCATTCGAAAAAGCTTGTATGATGTGAAACTCAAAATCTTTGACAAAAAAAATTCTCAAAACTAGGTTCTGTGCAGATAGAACTTAGTAATTCTGAGGTAGAGAACTGGGTCATATAAGTGCCGAAGATTAGAAGTGTTAAAAAAGAGTAACAAAAACAATATCTATTGGGGAGATGCGGCGAACACATCTTCCAAGGAAGATGATGAAATTTGTAAGGATCAGAGACAAAACAACGTTCTGAAACAGTCCCGTTGAAACTTCGGTTGCCCGTAAGGTAGGGATTTTCATAAAGTATGTTCTTTTCGCTATTATATAATTTTAAAAATTTTCAGAGGAGTGGGGCGGGTGGAGGCGATATCACGGGGACATTGTCGAGCAAACACTTCAACAATAAACTGCTGCTTCTGCAATGGAAGCAACAACACGACACCTATCACGACGGCGGCGGCGACAACAACAACAACAACAACAACAACACCAACAACAACAACAACAACAACAACAACGACAACGACGACAACGACAACGACAACGACAACGACAACGACAACGACAACGACAACGAAAACGACTACGACGACAACGACAACGACAACGACAACGACGACGACGACGACAATGACAACGACGACGATAACGACGACAACGACGATGACAAAAAAATTAACCTCAATACCATCATTATCGCCATCATCAACAACGATAAAACAGCAACAACAGCATCATTAGCCCACCCTATCTTCCCCCTGTCCTCATACATCCCCACTGTTTCCGAGGATACAGTCCTTATACGTTCATTCAAAGCAAACGATTAGAATCTAAAGACATCTTTAAAAAGCCACCCCCACGTGGGTTGATCTTAACCTTGCTACTTTGCCTACTGCAAAGAAAAGGCGCACATTGACCCTCACCTGTACATGCTCTCCGGCAGAAACATGGGACTGTACAGCACTACCATCACCTTAATGATGGTGATCAGAGCCAGAAGGAACTGTCAAAAATGAACAAATAAAAAGATTAGAGATTGAAAATACATGTATTTGATTTATTAAAGTGAGGTTTTGATCAGGGCCAACAGGAACTGCCAAAAATGAACAAAGAAAACAAGTTACGTTTTAGTGTATTAGCAAGGGTTTTATGGTACTTCAAACACAATCAGGTAAAAAAAAAGTGCCAAAGATTAGAGGTGTTACAGAGAGAAAGATGAGAAATAAGGACGATGAATGTTTGGTAGGAACGAAGGAGCAAACCACCAAACAAACACCCATTAAATGTAAAGGCTCAAAATTAAATGCTTCTTCGATATGTGTGATGGTGATTGAGCAAGTATGAACTTCCAAAAATGAACAAAGAAAAATGCAGATATTCAAAACGCTTGCTGTATCTGAAGTAAACTTTATGTATTGTTTTATTGGAGGTTGGTCTGAGGTTTTCAAAGGGAGAAAGTGAAGCATTTTTTCACTCTTTCTAACTAAATGGGTGTGTGTGGGGTTGGGGGGGGGGCATGCAAAGGGATTATTTGTTTAAAAGTTTGTTTAGTTTTATTTTATTCTCTATTTATTTGGGGGAGGCTCGAGTGTAAAAGGATAGAAGTTTCTTCAATTCCACTTATGAGGTAAGAATCTAGGTAAGAACAACGCTAACGTAGCAATGATGTTCACACAAACCGAATTTCAAATGATACAAGGTATACTCTTTCACCTCTCCATTACAGTTTTCATCATACACACACACAAACACACACACACACACACTCACACACACACACACACACACACACACACACACACACACACACACACACAC
>NW_004797816.1:8018-13933 GCF_000002075.1 Aplysia californica
TGTGTGTGTGTGTGTGTGTGTGTGCGTGTGTGTATGAGTGTGAGTTCTAATCTTACGGTAGTTATACATGTGTACTCATGCCTTGATATATCCTGTCGAAATTTTGCAGTAGTCATGTCTCACAGGCCCATGTCATTCGATTTTTTTTAAAGACATGGTATCGAGAACGATTCTTATAATAATTCATGAAAGAGAAAAGCAGGTGCAATAGTAGCCAGTGAGTAAAAAGACATTGTAATGACTCGTTGAAAGCAGATATTTTCAATATTGAATCTCCAATAGCTGAAGTTATTCCTGTTCTTGTGAAGTCATTATTTCTATGGCCGAGTTTGTTGGGGCTACATGAAGCCTAACTAAGCACCCCCCCCCCCCCACACACACACACACCTCACTCCTTCCTCCCTTTACCCATAAATCAAATTCAAAAGAAAACAAAACTTGTGTGCGCTACCCGTGTCTCGTTACCTTAATTGATCTCTAGAATTAAAGAGTTAATTTCGCTGTCACAGTCCAATATACTTTCTCATTCAGTAAGGTTTCGTCTTTGTCCTCAACGATAGTATTATTAAGTTACTAGAGTATAGATTATGAACTGTAGGCTAATTGATTTTTTTTTTAAAATATGAAGAACGTTGTGAATTCATATAATTGATGCATAATTCTAGATTGAAGTATTTCGTCAGATGTAGGCCTATAATGTGATGTGTTGAGACTGTTCGCTTCACTTCGCCGCATACGGCATTTTAAGTAGGCATATAATCTACTCATTGAAAGTGATACTAAAGAGGCTGATAGATCTAGATCTAGATTACAGATTAGATTTGCAACCCATAAGCTTTCTAGGTCCATGGGAGAGGGATGCTTAGTTATGTGGGCTAATGTGGTTCAAATGAGCTTTTACGGGCTGTATGGTTCAGTTATTTAGGTTAGATTTAAATGTGGCCCCAAAGAGCTTCGCAATGAGCTTCCCCACCCGGGGGTAGTGTAGGAGAGGAACGACAAAAATACTGGAAGAAAGGAAAAAATTGCAAAAGAAACAAAAAGTATTGGGATGTACATAGAATTAGGCTACTTTTAACATATCAAAAATGTACATTCACGCATTAATGGGAAATGTTATTTTTAGCTCATGACGTCACCGGGGTCAACTTTATACAAATATCTATTAGAACATGGTCATGTTGCACCTCGTTTGAAAGCTCGACAAAAATGCTGTTTGAATATGTGGTATTGAAAAAGCTTTGAGGCCAAACAGGAACACAAACACACCAAATGGAATTTCACAACAGTAGATCGTGCACGTTCATCATGTCCGGTATGTCAAGAGTATCAAGCACGTCAAGAAACTCCAGGAGACAGATGTCATCTTCCTCAGTAAGTGATGGGCAATTTGTGCAGGTAAAACCCATGCAACCTCCACAGGAAATGGAGCAGTCCAGTCCGTGGCGACGACACGTGCAATTTGTGGACTTACAATCTGTTCTACAGCTGCACTTAATCACCTTCAACAGAGAATGTGGGTCAGGTGGCATATCTGTCGTGCATGGCTCTAAGTGATCATCGTGCAGCTGCCATCCCCATTGTGTCTTGAATATTACCTGCACTTGAAGATACACCCGGAGACTATGGTACTTGGCTGCAGTACTGGTTGGCGGCAAGCATTGGATTTGGACGGATGTGGCACATGATGCAACCCTTACATAGAACCTTTTGTAACGTAGTTGGCCAAGGGTGTCTGCAGCAGTGCCATTGTAGAGACTGACTAAAGCTCTTTCTTCAGCATCATTGATGTCTTTTTGAGTCTTTCCTGCTGTGCTAAAAAATATGAGCTCGCTTTCGAAAAAGAGCATCTGTCAATTTTCTCTTTGGAACCATTTTTCCCAGCCTAAAAAATCTCGAAGTTAAATCACAGCCTTTGACAGCATGAAGGAAATGACACGTTTCTTCGCCTAGTTTCTCCTACAGGTTCTGGATGTTTAAACTGTTGTGATTGTCGCCAGCTTTTCTGTCTGATCTGAAGATAATAAGCCTGCTACTGAGCTGTGCATGGTGACAAAGGAGCACGAGCAAGTCTGTATCTTCTCCAATGACAGCTACAAGGTGGGTTGCTGCATACTCCATGGCAGTTTTTACAATGAGTGTGTCGGCATCTCCAGCAGCTTGAAGACAGTGGCAACCAAGAGCCATCAGAGTGCCTCTAAGGAGGTGAACGAACTCCTGTTTGTTCCTTGGATTTGAAAGAAAGTGTTCATTGCTTGAGGTCAATGGCATTTCTTTGGTGAAGACAACAACTGGTCCGATGACACCTGCAGAACGCCTGAGGAAAGCGGCATCTTTTACGATGGGCCTGACTCATACCCATCAAACACCACGATGGGCTTAGAATATTTCCTGTTAACATATTCAGCATACCTATTACAAATTACGGAAACGGGCTCTTTCTTCCTCCAGGGAATTTTGTGAAGACGTGAACCCCCGTCCAATATGGTCATCATGTCCATGTACTCATCTTTCTATGGTGGATCCTCTTTGAAGAGGTCTCTCATTGAATCAGCCAGCTTGGATGTGTGTGCCTCTCTCATCAATCTTGATGGTTCAAAGAGAGATGGTGATGGAGTCGTCAGTTCATACTTCAACACAGATGGGAGATAATAATCGTCAACGTTTGCTGCTGTAATCATTCGCTGAAAGAGAAGTTGAGGATTGACTTTGTATGTTTTCACCTTCCATTTTGGCAGTGATTTTGGTGTCCATGCTAACAACTTGTTCTTTTCTTTTGAAGGTGGAGTCCTTCACAGGTTTGCCCTGCATGGTCTGCAACATAACCTTGCCAACATCTTTTGCAGTGTTGGCATTAACTGTGGAATGCGCTGTCACCCTGTGCATATATTCCGTAATGTTTGATCACTGACAAAGTGGTTGCGATCTTTCAGGAAACTAAAGAGCAGTCTCATATCTTTATCATCTCTCGTTTGTCTGGCATCACTGACTTCAATATGTTGTTGACTTGTATTTAATTCTCTACCAGTAACCCGTTGCATTTCATTGCACATTATATCAGCACAAGCTGGCATGGACATGAGCTACTGTGTTCTCTGTGTATCTCCCATGCCTCTACCACGCGTCAGTCCTCCTGCAGACTTCGGGTTTTTCATTAAGACTTGCTCAATCACGAGATCAGTACTCAGTCCAGCCCAGAAGCGATCACTTCGACACAGAACGTGAAAGCCACACGAGAAGGTATTGAAAACTGATGGGTGCTGATCTTCAAGCTGTCTCATCTTCTGAAGGTAGATATAGACCGACTTGGTGTACTGTGAGTGCCCGGCAGCAGCAGGGAAGGGGAGCATGTCTTGCAAGGATTGTAAATGTAACCACCAGTCACCTGAACTCTTCGGCTTTTAAGGAAGCGTTTCAAGATGTCAATGATATCCATGTACAGAAGCCAGAGACGAAAAATTAAACAGAAAAAAAACTCCAAAAAAAAAGAAAAAAATACAGCTAAAAAAATAATAATTAAAATACCAGAAAAAATCCAGCCAAAACAAAATTGTAAAAAAATATATGAAAGGGAGGTACACAGGTTTGAACCCTGGTAAAAATGTTTTGCACCTAATCAAAAAAAAAAAAAAGGATGACGCCTTTACCACTACGCTAGAACGCCACACGTCATTCAATGCCATGTTAATATTTATATACAGTAGGCCTACATATTCACTTGATAAAATTGAACGTTCTTCCATTCGACTTCTGTCAGTATACACACCGAGTTTGTTTTTTTGTTTGTTTATTCTACTGGGTAGAAGAGCTGTAATGCTACAATTATAGACCATAGATAAAGTAATTCACTTATTTGTATCAGTTTCCTTTAACATTTCTTCCAAAATTGAGTTGTTTTGAAATGATGCGGCAATCGCGATCATTCCGCGGACGATGTGTGCACTCTGCAAATCGAGGAAACAGTTTGCGTTTTCAAGGAAAATTAAAAAACTTTCCCATTCGTACATTAATGTACATTTTGAGTATTTTAGATACGATGATTTTCTCTATAAAATGTATTTCATTGTGTTTCTTTTGCTTTTATTTCCTTGCGATTTCTTAAATCTGCCAGACTAGGGGGGGGGGGGGGGGGGCGCTTAGCTTACTCAGACAACATGTAGCCTCTATAAATTTAGAGCTACACGTAGCTTATATAAGTAAACTTTGCTTGTTTCTTTTGTTTTATTTTTTTTTGTGGGTTTTTTTTTTTAGATCTATAGTATAAATGTTTATAGGGTTTACACAATCAACAAGCCTTTAAACTGAAGAAAAATAATAAAAATACAAATAAAAAATAGGCCTTGCCCAATACCACGTTCCATTCAAAGAAAAAAGAAAATGAGTTCTTGATATTTAACAAAGAACAATTTTGACAAAGCTTGTTTCCAACTAAAATCGAAGACTTGTCAAACATTTAAACAGAAACCTTCTTTTTTCCTTTTTGTGCATAATCATGCAAAAATTCTAGAAAAAATGCTTTCGGAATTCTCTCGTTTCATCTGCGTCGGGCTTACTGGGCTGATGAATCTCGACGATCAAAATATTAATTGGTCACTTTTAAGCACAAAGGGGCTATCCCGAAAAATGCTGTTTTGAGAAAATAGAAGGTAAAGTTTTTTTTACCTTTGTTCAGTTTCTTTAAAAGATAAGGCGAGTTTTCTCTATAACTAAACAAACATACACACCAATGAAACCAAACTTCTCCTATAGTTAGGGCAATGCCCACATTTGGTGTAGGTCCAAGTTTCTGAAAAACCCCGAAATCTGGGTTAGCCCGCTCGTCCTTAAAAGGGACCAATTAGTTAAGGCATACTTCGGTGTACTTCGGTTGTGAACATGGCTGTTATCTTGGTAAAGACCCAAGCGTATGATGGCTATCTTATAAGCCAAATAGTTTACTGATTTAGGATTTCATAAAACAGAAAATTCCTGTGCCCGGTGTTACCTATAGACCTAACAGCCATCGCAAATCAACAAAATGTACAATAAAAAGGTTTGGTTTTTTCAAAATCATTTTGCTAAATGAAAGGGCAAAGTCATCAAAATTGCATGCAAAAATTGCGAAGGAATCTGATTTCATGCTACATGCATGGGAAGCTAATTTCATGCTACATGCGTTCACATGCACATGTACAAGAGCAAGAGCTAGAAGACTTTCGATCTCAACGTGAAACGAACCCAGACTTTCGTATATTGGTGCCTGCGAGAGAGGGAAAAGTACATACCTGTCCTTTTGAGGCCTAAAGCCAATCAATACACAAGAATAAAACGTTTGAAATAGAAAAGGAGTTATCACATCATTTGCCAAAGGCGAAAACATTGTTAACAAAAACTGCCTTCTCACAATCTTGATTTGCTAACAGGGAAAAAGTTATCATAAACTCGTCATTTCTAGAAGCAAAAACAAGCGCATACTGAGAATAGTTCATATGATCCCATTTTTTTCTGCAACATTGCGCCATCGGAACTTGAAATAGTCGACAAGTATACTAAAATAAATTTGACAAAAATGATAGGACAAATGTTTTCGAAAAATGTCAAAATATCTCATGAACCAAAAAATTTAGTACATGGCATAAAAAAGTCATCTCTGGAAGACAGAAAAGACATGCCAAAAATCTGGCAATGAATTACATGTAGTTGCTTTCGTGTATCATGAAACCACTTATACTAATATTGTGTTTCATTCTTGTTCACTTTTCAGTCTTATATGGCCCTTTCAGGACAGTTTAAGACACACACACACACACACACACACACACACATACACACTCACATACACACAACACACACATACACACAACACCACACACACACACACACACACACACATACACACACACTCACACACATACACACACACAAAACACCACACA
>NW_004797816.1:19581-21409 GCF_000002075.1 Aplysia californica
TCTCTCTCTCTCTCTCTCTACCTATCTTACACTTTCTATGAGCACCCCGTACCCCCTACCCCCTCGAATCCCTATCCCCTTTCCATTTTCCCTGTCCATAAACGAATTGCTACGGTTTTTTACTATCACCACTCTTAGTGAGACATGGCTTTATTGGCCATAACGACCAATTTCGACCACAGGGGTTCGGTTCACACTGAAAGCGGGGATCCAAGCTCATTACCCTGAGAGGTGGCCGCCCGTCACATGTCGTTTCGGTATGGTTTGCCGATCACAGAGATCAGCCTTCCGACCATTGTCCAAAAAGTTCAGCTTTTGGGATTAATTACCTCATTAACTTGCTTTGACGGTTGACGATTCAACGCCCTACTAGATATAGAATAGGCCATCTTTCCAATGGCAGAGAACCTGGGCTGACGACAGAATATGGGTGGTTTTGTTCGCTTGAGTAAAGAGACGCACAACGACACAGTAACCGGTAATTAGTGCAAGGAAAACGAAAGACAGACAGACAGAAACAACAGGGAAAGGGGGAAAGGGGGGGGGGGGGAGGAGAAGAAAGAATTAGGACCTATCAGTGGGGTTCTACAAACATCAGCGGACAAGCGTGGAGAAAGAAATAATATGTCCTTTATTCAGGAAAGAGGGGAAAACTTCGGACCTCACACGTCGGTGATTGGCAAGTGCTCTGGTGTGGTTTAGATCTATTCCCTTTTTCCTATCAAACATCTATCGCCCTTGTATCTCCGCCTCCTTTTGCTTCAATGTTGCACTCTAGTAACATTCACACCTCTAATCTTCGGCGCTTATATCACCTGAGTGTATTGCAAGTGCCGTACAACTCTTTCTAGAATTAAAAGGACCTCACACAGATTCGAACCTTTTTAAAAAAAAATTACTTTTAACAGTTCGTGAGCTGATGACCATCAATGGCAGATGGCTCATCAGCTAATGAGCTACGAAACCAATGGCAGAGGGAATATCGCGAGTTGGTCATTGATTAAAGACAACTGCGAAGTGGACAGGGAGTTGGACTGAAACTAATAGCATATTGTATGTTTGGTGGCGCTACCACATTTGTGTCAAGTCGCGGGGGAATCAGGCGCTCGTCAATTTTGGGCATATACGAGATTACTAAAATAATATTCAAGCTTGTTCATTTGAATAAAAGTCGAGATATTTGTGATTGAAGGAGGAGGGGGGGAGGGGTCACCTGGTGTCAGCGGTAAAATTAATGAGAAAATGGCTGTCAAAGTTTGGTCACTTCCAAAGCTTAATTTAAGAGTCCTTGAAAACTACATTATTACAATATATTTGTGTTTTGATCAACATTTTTTTTCCAGTAAAATCTAGATCTACGCAGAAATGTATTCCTTAGAAATAAAAGTGTTAAGGCAAAAAAGGTTTTCCTTACAAATTAGGTCTTACACAAAGGCGCAAAATGTTGTTTTTGTTTTGTTTGGTTTTTTTACATTATTTTGACTATCGCCTGCTTTCACCGTGACGCCTCCCATTTGTCGTTGTACGGTAGCTGCTTGTGTCACTGATGTAGTTGCTGGTGTTCTCATAACACAGTCGAACCGGTTCAAGATTACCACCCACAGTCGAGGAGAAATGAGGTCATCTTATTAAGTGGTTCTCTTGGACAGTGTCATTATCATACATAATATTTTTTTTACGCAAGAAGTAAGCCTCTAAGAGGGAAGTGGTCATTTGTACAGGTGGTTGTCTTGGACAGGTGGTCGTTGGAGCAAGTAAGACTGTACGTCGGCGAAGAAAGGGCTATTTGGCCCGCTATAGTGATGACTGCTGTTCTGATATATATATA
>NW_004797816.1:23910-25048 GCF_000002075.1 Aplysia californica
CGCACGCACACACACACACACACACACACACACACACACACATACACACACACACACGCACACACACATGAATACATGTCCGAAGAACGTCCATGCCAAAAAATCTTTACACTGACAATGAAGGAATTGTCGTAAACGGATGAAATTTGCAGCTTGCGATTTCTATCATTCTGGAACCATGCATCATATGGCGTTTCGAAGAATTCAGCTTGGCGCTTGGAACTTGAGGGTACCTTCCAGTGAAGGTAGGTCTTGAGTACGTGAGCAGCTGTGGCAGACCTCCTTCCGTTGCACGACAGTGCCAGTGCACAGAACGATAATGTCAACTCAGACAAGAAAGCAGCATGGCTGCCAAATTCTCTTCTACCTCCTCTGTACACCCTCTAAAAAAAATCCGAAAAAAAATATTTCAAAGGGCAGCGTTTCAATGGCAAACCTGCAGTGGAGAAATGTTTTGAAACTCATCCGAGGTTTTATACTCAAGGACCTTCGAAGGTCAAACAAAAATGGCGTGTTGACTATGTAGAGAGGTAGCAATGTGAATATCGAATTTCAACTTTCCAGCTAAGTTCTTTCATAGTCATCGTAAAGACTTCTTTAACTACCCTCGTAAACACATTTACAAGCATCGCTCATCATCATCTGGTGCCTTGCCGACTGGCGTGGGCGACCATGGACCTCCACTTCACTTCACAAGCATCGCTACATGAACGATAAAACGAATAAGGCAACGACAACGACGACGACGACGACGACGACAACAACAGCAACCGCTACAAAACAACCAACACAAACCGGCCAAAAACATCAGATAAAACTTTCTAATTTTAAAGTAACGATTAACATTTATAATAACATCAACAGGAACAAAGCAGCTATGACACGTAAATCAAGAACGACATAATGGATTTCACAGAACGTAATAGTAAGGTCTCTCAACTCGTACATGATTGCTTTATTGATTTTCTCATGGGTGAATGGATAGGCGTACATATCTAACCACACACTCTCATTCTATCCTGACCTAGGCTATTAGACCGGAACAGTGTTGTTATTGACGGTGTGTGGTGGGTGCAACAGATGCATTTGATCGAGTGTTTGTCAATTTATGTGTGTGTGTGTGTGTGTGTGTGTGTGT
>NW_004797816.1:27796-29355 GCF_000002075.1 Aplysia californica
CTCTCTCCCTCCCTCTCTCGCCTTCTCTTGGTCCACATATTATATTTCGCAATGAAATAGGATCCATTTACAAACTTAAGTTAATTCGCAGACGAGAATACCCTCCCCCCTCCCCAAGTGTACACACATAAAATACCACCACAGCTTGCCCGTCTAGCTGTCTATACACTGATGCTCAATATCTGGACCGTCTGGACCACTGGAGTCATCGACGTGTGTTGCGTTCTTTACAGTGGGTGACATTATACCAAATTGAGACTATGCGTGCATCCTGAGCTATACACAGTCGTAAACTATTGCTTTTATCTGTGGTGGAATCTGTGGATGCCAAATGCTGGCTGAGAGGGGAAAAGCTGATAAAAGAGATTGGTTTACTAATAATAATATTATAGGACAGGTATTACGACCCTTCGTCAGATACGCTCAGTTTTGGAGCACTTTGATAAGAAGCATTCGTTGTTCATAACATAGATTTTTCAATTCTGCTTTCTTTGTCTTCAAATTTAAAAGGCTGGCGGCAATATGCAGACTGTGAAAGTATGCAAATATGTGTTTTTGATTAGTGTATGATGGTTCGAAATGTGCAGCGACATCACTTTGGTGTCCGCTACGTCTTTAGAGAGTGAATTAACTCTCTCAAGTCTTCTCAACGCTCGATGACTCATCTTTTAAAAGAGAGTTGAGTTCTCTTCCTCTATTATACATTAAGACCCCTTGATCCCCCCCCCCTCCCCCACATCCCACCCGATCTATGACTTCCCTGGCATTTGTTTATAACGTTACAGAATTTCTTGGATTAAGCTACCTCCAGTTCAAATATTTTATGTCGGTCTATATAAGTTTTTCTGATATCTCTGTGGGTTCATAGCCTTCGGGCTGCTGGTTTGACAATTAATTCTTCAGCTTATCGTTGCCTCGGAATTACAAAGTTCTATCAGACATTTTTTTTGCCGTTAAATGAGTTAATAGAACCATGAGATCAGAAATGAAAAGCTCAGTCTGCTCTATCAAAACCGTACGATTATTCTGAGTCATTATCAAGATATTCAAAAAATCGCATTCGAAAAAGCTTGACATTTTGTGAAACTCAACATTTTTTACGTTAAATCCCTCAAAACTACGCCCTGAGATGATACAATTTTGAAATTCTTGAGGTAGCGACAATTCGTTACATCTACCTATAAGTATGACATTTAAAGAGAAGCCAAAATTTTGAACGCTCATGCATTCGGGGCTATGTTTTTAGCTAGGTACAATCTGCAAAATACTGATTAAACACATAATTAACGAACAGCTTGAACTTATGTCTGTCTCTGATTTATGCGATTAGCAATTCTCATTAAGGTCGTGGTTTATTTCAGAGTTTTCTTTCAAGACGTAGAGGTCTTCGTAGAATCAAATCCTCTGATAGTGAATGACTAGGTACTCGATATTCATACTGGGAGAGCCCTAGAAGAATTTCGGTGACAAACGCTTCACGTGGGCGCAGTGATAAACAAAATGGAAATATTATTCAGACGTTCAAAAATTCATCCCTCTTGTACACCACCCCCACCCCC
>NW_004797816.1:33977-34943 GCF_000002075.1 Aplysia californica
GTCCAACATGGCTTACTATAGTGTCTAGCAGGGTCATCGTTTGTTTTGTTTTATTTTTTTTTTATCTCCGTTTGTTGGTGGTGGAGGGGTTTTTTGTGGGTTTTTTAATCTTCTTTTTACATCAACAGAGCAAGCTGACTTAAGTTTTATAAATGGAAAAACCTATTTGCTTTACAAACATAAAGTACAACGAATATAATATAACAAAGTTTATGAAGAGCTTTGAGATTTTCTTTTTCTTTTCCACGGGTGTGTGTTTATTTTAACTAGTGTACACGTATATCTACACGTATGCTGGGCAGATATCTTATCAATAGCTTTCTTTCATCAGCAACTAGATTTAGTAAAAGTCAATAGTAGTCGTCGACGACGCTCTTCTGAGGATGAATGCGCCGCCGTTTCAGGTTTCAGACAATAAAAATAATGACACATATTATACGAACTTTGTATTTAAAGTGTCGTAAAAGTCTTACTTAAACTAAAAGTAAAAGTAAGATTGTTCCAATTGGGATCATATCGTGGCTATTTCACCAGATAACAACTGAGCGATTCGTTGCGTTACCCTATCCGTACGTCGTGTTTTACTATCGTATCCATACGACGTGGGGAACTCTGTGCCACCACTTTCCAAAGAGGAAATTTACTCGTTAATCCGATCCGTACGCTTTTATAGCAGTCTGTCAATGTGATTTTTTAAAAGAAATTCTGAAAGTTTCAAAGAGATCTTCGTACTAGAAGTTTTCTAAAAATGTGAAGAATACAACCCCGGGGTACAAAATGACCCCAAGGCATACGGATCGGGTTAAATAGAAGACGCACGGCATATTTTTCAGCCTTTGTTCTTACGTATCTAACTTGTACACGCGCGTGAATAAAAAATGGGAAGCCAACGCTTCATTGTCTCGTGTGGAAATAATACAGCGCATACAGACACAGAGACAGACACGCATACTTGAAAGTGCCCTC
>NW_004797816.1:36290-36917 GCF_000002075.1 Aplysia californica
AGAGAGAGAGAGAGAGAGAGAGAGAATCAGCTCTACTTGTGTCTGTTATCATGTAGCGGTTAGGAGTTTGGTTATGGAACGTTAAATACAAATTACATGTAATACTAAAACAAACAACAACCAAAAAACGTAAGCTACACTCTAGGCCCTGCCTCAGTCTACAATTATTATATAGCGGGGTTTGCTTATCTGGCAAAATCACTTTGATTTACAATCAGCTCTCACACCAAGAGCGTCCGAGTAAGTTCTCACCCCGGCGATTGGGGGGGAATAGGATTTTCCAAAGAGTGAATACCAACAGGAGGAGCAACTCTTCTTATGCCAGTTAAAATATGGTCTGACAAAGGCCTTAAGGGGGGGGGGAGTACACCTGGAGGCTATCTCGCTTACTACTGGACCAAATTTTACCAAATTTCACACATATAACAAGCATAGTAAGGAGTCTTAAAATCCACAATCAAATTTGAGAAAAAAAGTTTCGTTTCCATGGAAACGCCGCCATATTGGATTTTATTCACATGTCTTACGTAATGAATACCGCACTTATCACTCATGGAAATTGATTTGTTCTTTTGCAGGCGTGTTCACAAACATTAGATCTAAACATTTGTCTGTTGTTTTTTTCCT
>NW_004797816.1:38486-39777 GCF_000002075.1 Aplysia californica
GGGCTCTCGGGGCTTAGAGGTTAAGGTGTTGGCCTCTCATTCAAAGGTCCCGGGTTCGAATCCGGGTAGTGACCAACAAATTTTCTCCTCTAAAATTGCCTCCTTTCCCCTCCTTTCCTGCTCTCTAGCAATGTTCCGTCGGTCGTCTGCTTTCGTCTCCTCTTTCTGCCCCCATCCCCTCACCTCCTTTGCCCCCTCCTCTGAGCTCCTGGCTCTTTCTGCAGCCTTTCTACTGCTACTCATTGGCTCATTACTGCTGTCTTTCTGCCACACCACTGATCTTCTGGTAGGAAAGATCAACACCTAGCCTTCTCGGACAAGGGCGAAAAATCTCAGAGGACCCGTATACAAGTTGCACACATTAAAGATCCCTTGGTGGTCCAAAATAGATAAGAGTAGGCTTCGGCCGCCACCCGGGCAAAATTCAAATATTTCCTACCAACTGAAAATATTAGGTGTGTCCCGCGCACTCATATGACTTTATGCAGTTGCGAGCGCTGTAAAACACTTAGGCCTACCAAAAAAGGAGAGAGAGAGAGAAAGAGAGAGAGAAAGAGAGAGAGAGAGAGAGAGAGAGAGAGAGAGAGAGAGAGAGAGAGAGAGACTTAACTTGGTGGCTATATAGTACGCAGGTGACAAGCAGATAAAATAAGATGAGATAAGATAACACAGTAGCAGAGGATCAAGCTAGGTCGTAATTTAAAGACGACACTTCGACAAAAATGTTCCCCTTTACAAGAAAAAAATCCTTAAGCTTAAAGAAAAGAATACGTCCAGTAGTTATAAAAGCCTCCTGTCCATTTAAATATTTGAATAATATTTTAAGCTGAAATATATGAATCAGGCGGTAAAAAAGAAGGTATCTGGGAACAGTTGGAAGGCAAACCTTGGGCAAACAATTTATCCATTCGTGCTACACACTTTGCTAAAACCAGTTTCCTGCATCTCTCCTTTGCCCTCAAACACGTTTGCGTTGAATTTAGCTCATTGGCACGATGACTGCCATTAATTGGGAAAAGGTAAGCTAAAAAGACAAGAATTACAGAGCGAAAGAAAAGAAATTGGATCTACCAGTGACGCTCTCCAACCGGACATACCCTTTACACCAGAATATGATCTGGTACATACACAAAGGATGGGTTTTGTTAATTTTACGCTAAAGGATATGCCTACGATGAGCATAGGTTAGTTTACTAACCAGTAAGCTTAAATTTGTTCGGTTTAATGATAGGCAAGCATAATATCAACACAATAAAGGCCACATCGTAAAGAGGAGGAGGAGGAGGGGGGG
>NW_004797816.1:41438-49531 GCF_000002075.1 Aplysia californica
AGCGGGGAGGGAGTAGGTGGATTAAATAAATATTGAAAAGGCACGTTTACGAGGCTATGAAATAAGCCGTTAGAAGCGCAAATCTCTTTGAGGAATCAGCAGTTAAGTGTTTGTATTTTGTTTTTTATGTTTTGCTTTTCTTTGCTTGGTTTTTTGTTTTGTTTTTATGATTTAATTCTCTGTTTATTTTTGTGCGGATGGAATTGAATGGGAAGAGAGGGGAGTGCAATGAACCACAAACACACAAATTGAGAGAACATTTATGTGTGTCTTCTATCAATAAATCAAGCGTTCAAGTGTTAGTAGTTTCATTTGCAAATACGAATAGTAAAACCCAAGTTACCGGACAAGGACCCATCTTTTTTCATTTCTGTTTTTCTGATTATCATTTTAAGGCGTGATGGTCGCATAAAAAGCTTGTTTCAAACGTGTGGTGAAAACCAAGCCCTGCTCTTTATATATACTAGACACAGACCCGTTCTACGAACGGTGATATAGTGATAGGAAAGCCCAAGATAAAATGTTCGTACCGGTACCTGATTCATTGCCGTAAGACCTCTGTGTAGACAACATTGCTGGTATATGCACCATCTGGAACTTCGTCCTGGGCAGCAGGTCTCTTTGCATGTATTCTAATAGAGTCCCTGGACCTAACACGGCTCATTTTGACATATAATTGTCAATGTGAAAAAAATCGCCTTGTAAAGAAACCCCTTTCCTACTCAAAGTCTGTCCCTGAGCTTTGTTGGCAGTCATTGCAAAAGCAGGTCCAACAAGAAATTGTTTCCGTCACATATGGAAGGGAAATATGTTGTCTGAAGGCATGAGGGGAATCCTTGGGATGAAAAGTCTCTTTCCGGCATGTGGACCGCAAGCAACGACTGCATCAATTACATGTTGATGAAGGTGTTAAACCCTAGGCTTTCTCAGACTGAGAAGACCTTGGTTGAACCACATAATCGAGTCTCGTTGCCGTGGTCGTTTGTGGGATCCAAATTTCTCAGCTAACATGACAATGTCAGTTTGTGGGGTGGCATACCTGACGGACATTGAGAATTGATAAATTGATGGGGTATTGGTGCTCATTTTCTTCCACCGAATCACTGCTCCTGTAGACTTTTTCTTCTCCGGGAAAAGGACTGCATGATCAGGTTATTGGTTCTATCTACTTCTGTGTTGGTGGGGCAGATGATGCAGCAGGAAGCTAGCCAATCGGGATTTGTGTTAGACTGCAAGTTACCGAAGACAAAATTTATCAACTCTCGTTCGCTGTTCACTGTGATGTCATCGGGCAGTTTTATCGCAAATGCCCCGATTTGCTTGCATACGTTGTGTTTGCCATCACCAATGTTCAGTAGACAGTTGGAAAAATCAACAGTCAACTGTTAGAAAAACCCTCATGTTTCTTGTCAGTCTGAGCACATTAACATGCTCCCACAGATATGATGATTTCAGGGTTGCATTGACTATATGTGATCTTGAGCCATGGCGAACTACTGGTAGTATTTGGCGCCAGTCATTCGACATCAGCAAAGTTAGCCCACCGAACAGAGAGTTATTCCCACATGTGTCTTGAAGTGTTCGGTCTATGGCTTTAAATATGTGTTTGTGGCCCATAAATACTTCATTAATGATGAGCAGCTCTGTTTGGCGTAATAAAGTGCCACTGGCATCTCGGGGAATCACACTGCACATGGACTGTTCGTTCACACACACAGGTATTTTGCATCTGCTGTGTAATGTTCTGCCATTTGAAAGCAGAGTTGCTGCAATGCCTGACAGAGCTGTAGCAAGGACGATCTTCTTAAAGGAACGGACAGTCGCAAGAATCAGGTTTATAGTATGGGTTTCCCCAAACCCTCCACTTGCCTCTAGGGCAAATATCTTGCCTTGCTTCTGAACAACTGACTCTATCACAGCATCACACACGACTCTTTGGTCTTCATTAAGATTTGGGTACTCTTGACTCACCTTCTCTCGCAGGTTTTTTGTGTCAAAATTTAACTCCCAGTGGACAATTCTTGGTTGTTCTCCCTCAACGTGACTATGTTCTGCAGGTGGCAGCTGAAAGTCTTAATGCAGATTCGACTCATCATTATCAAGAATGTGCTGAAGTTGTAGCAACACTTAGTTCTCAATCAGCTGATTCAACTCTGTGACCTTGTCTCTCATCATGATGTCCCGGCACAGTTCCAATTTGTGCTTGTGCCAAAATGAGAGAGGATCAGCTGGGCGACAATAGATGAGAATGGTTGTAAAGGCAAGACGTAACTGAGGTCCAAATCTTATGGGAGATGCTTCTTACGTTGCTGCATCCTTCTCAGTGTCACCATCGAGCAGTCCAAGTTGGTTGCATGCGTCTTGATAAGATGTCCAACTTGATCCATTTACTCGATGAAGCACAATATGAAACAGAAGTAGTCCCCAGTCAAAAAAAAACACAACTTATATTCCGTAGGCCAATAGAAGCAGCTGAAATAGAACTATGTGGCATACACACACGTCAAAACACAAACGACATTTCTGTTCTTGCAAACTACAGCAAAAAAGTACAAATCTTTGGCACACACACGACAAAACACAAACCGCACTTGTGTCCGTGTTAACTTCTTCAATGAAGTAGAACTCTGTGGTACACACGCGACAAACGCACAAATCGCACATCTGTTCTTGCGAACTACTCACACGCACGAAGACACACAATATGAAAGGGAAGTAGTCCCCAGTAAAATATGAAATGGCTAATGGCAGAGTGAAAACATCTCAGATCTTCGATTTACAGGGAAAAAACCCATCAAACCTGAAAAATCAAAAGGTAGTTTCCGAACTTTGAAAATAAGCCCACGTAACCCTTTGGGGCAATTCTTGTCTGAATCATATTTTTATAGATTTTATGGGCACCTGTGTAAAAAGTTTTTACTGACCCCACAAACGAGCTTAGCTCCACTATAATAATAATATAAATATATATATATAAGAAGATGCTGAACCCAACAGAACCGAGATACTCTCTGTTTGCTTTTGGGAGAGGGAAAAACTTACCTTGACGAAATTTGCAAACAGAAACTGGTGCTCTTGTAATTATAGCTATACCCATTTGATCCACTATTTAACATACAAGATTTGTCCGTCATTCACAACTATTCGAAGCCCGACAGAGCCATTCGAATGCCGTGTGATTTTGCGGACAATAGATTTCGGGCTCATTTTTCACAACCCGTCATGAAATTAGAGAATGCCAAAATATATAAAATCATAGAGGTGATACAGAAACAGGTTGCCTTTGACGATTTCCAGACATAGTAATAATAAGTGAATAGAACTGTGAATTGTGAATATTGAATAGCGAATGTTTCTGATCGACTAATATTAGACATGCACATTATTAGAAAGAAAAACAAAAGGAAACTACATATATTCGAAAACAGGAATAGTGACGTGGTGCTCCGAAGCTTCGATGAAGTTTCGTTTCCTTACTATCGCACAGCACGACTTGTGGTGCACTGTCTGCTCAGACGAAAAAAAACCAGTTGTGCTGCTTTTTTAGTTTTAGTAGAGGTTTTACGGCGCTCGCAACTGCATAAAGTCATGTGAGCGCCACGTTGTGCTGCTATTGGAACCTAACTCACCAAAAAGACTTGGTGAGGTCACTGTTTCTCCACCAGGGCAGTACTACTGACTGAAGTTGTCTGAAGGCCATTCCCAAGGAGAATACTAACATGTTCTAACGTACAGTGAAAATTGTAAATGTGCTGATTTATACATCTCATGCTCATACTGTGCCGGAACAACATAGGGGGAACTGCCGCTTTTTCTTTCCTCGCCCTTACTATCGTCATTTTAACTCTACCTCTTAAGTCCTCTTTTGTGTGTTTGTCACTCTCTTGTGAACTGCTATTTCCGGGGTGCATTGATAGTTGAAGTAGACCTTGTGCTGCTGAGGCGAGAGAGAGCCTGATTCCCCGTTTGGACTTCTCTGTTGACATCCACCCTTTGGCGCTCACAAGGCCTTACGCAGTTGCAAGCGCCGTAAACCCTTACTAAAACAAACATGAGGTCACTGTCAACATTACTGACTTAATACTGTTTGAATAGAATCTTCTGTCGGTTTGAGCTGAGCCACAGCCGTCTATATGGACGACAGACGACAGTGGTTCAACACATTAGGAACATGGAGATGCGTTGACTTTGATTTAGGTAGGAAAAACCGAGCTTCTCGACAAAATATTGTTCTCCCCATTCGGGAATCAAAGTCGGGTTTCCTGAGTGCGATAGCGAAGCTACTAACGTCTACACCAGACACTGTAGGACCTCTGTGATAGGACCTCGTCAACCAGGTGGAAAGCTTTGAAAACTCCCCAAATAGCCGAAGTTCAAGAACACCCCAGGGTCATCCACCCGCACTATAGCCCAAAGTCACACACTGACCTAACGGTGCGCCCAGGCGTACTTTTAAACACACCGTTCTTTTGTTTTGCCTTTTTTAAAGTAAGTGTTTTACATCGCTCGCAACTGCATAAGGTCATATGAGCGCGCGGGACACATTAAACGCGTTCAGTTAGTAGGAAGTTTTGAATTTTAGCCGGGTGGCGGCCGAAGCCTACTCTTATATATTCCATACCCCCGTTTATTATTTTCCAGCTTGCCACGACCGACGATCATGTGAAACATAATATTATTATGTCTAAAATCTAGATATCTGAATGAAACTTCTTTTCTTGTTGTTGTAAATGGCAAATTACCCTCAGCATTAGTACCGGTACCGGGTTGGCTACCTCAATTTTCTGTGCATTTTAAAAACTTTTGTACCCGGTACATTGGTTTATATTTTTTTTTATTGAAACTTGTTTGTTCCTAATTTAAGGGAAAAGTTGTCACAATAACTTACTAAAATCACTACAATTTCATGATCTCTTGGTTTTTTTTTATTCACAGAAGGAGAAATAAAATAGATTTGTTCTACTAGTACAGGGGTATCTCCCCCCCCCCCCCCCCCCCCCCCCCCCCACCTTTTTTTTTTATTTTTGAACAACTTTTCCACCAAAAATAGCCCACTGCTAGGAAACAAAATGTCATCATAAGTTGATCGACGTAATAAAGGAGCACGACTAGTGGTAAAACAGTACGAAAAAACTGAGCTTTTACAGTTTTTCCATTTATTTATTTTTATTTTATTTATTTATTTATTTATTTATTTTTTTATTTTTTTTTTTTGGGGGGGGGGGGGGGGGGGGGCTCTGGTAGAAAAGAAGTTTGACTTTGTTTTGTGTCGGGTTGGGTTTTTTCTGGGTTTTTTAAATTTTTTGTTAAATCGATATAAGTATCTTCTTCGTAAGAGGAGTTTTTTGTGGGTTTTTATTGTTGTTGTTTGTTGTTGTTTCCATTTTTAGTTTGCTTTTGGTTGTTGTTGTTGTTGTTGTTGTTTGTTTGTTTTTGCTTGTTTTTTGTTTGTTTTGTTTGTTGAATTTGTTTGTTGTTTTTGTTGTTGTTGGGTTTGTTGTGTTTTTTGTGTGTTTTTTGTGTGTGTTTTTTTTTGGGGGGGTAGCATCGAGATGCCAGTCGCGCCATTAGAGAATGTATCTGCAGATGAGTCAGACGGTATGACGATTTTTGTGGGGGGGGGGAGGGGGGGGGGTTATTACTATAATATAAGCAAACGAGCAAACGCTCTTCAAACGGATTGCTAAACTTTACTGTCTTTTGTAATGACTGAATTGACTCTGTAGTTCTGAAATATCAAAACAATAAAATCGTCCTTTTGAACCTGTCCGTCTCTCTGCGTATGTTGGTTTTTCAGTAAGGGTTTTTAAGGCACTTACAATACAAATAGACCATATATGTTCCGAATATTAAAGGTGTTTTTAGAGAGTAACATTGCGAATAAAATAAGGAGGAGAAGAAAGGACAATAGATATTAGATAGGAAAGAAGTAGCAAACCCCAACACAGCACCTGCCAACCACCCGCTCTTATAAAACCATATTAACACTCTTGAAACAATAATAGATACGACGCTTGCAGCAAGCAAACCACTCGAAACGACCAATGGGAGCAGGAAGAAGCGGTTATTTTAAAGTGAAAAATCATGTCAAAATCTTACAAAGGTTTGGAATAAACAAATAAATATTTTCTTACTTTCAAACTCGAATGATGTACCAACTGAAGCGATGTCTATTCCTTTGATTAATCCGTTAGACATGCAGCTCGTGGTACATGTAACAGCAACTTGTACGCGAGAGCAGAGTCATCACACGTACAACCACGTCGAAACTTTCATACACACCAACACAACGAAGTTTTAACTTGTCCTAAGCATGTCGAGTCCACGGCACGACAGGATCCACACTAGCGACTGTTAGATCTTGATTTAGGTGTAGGCCGCCTACCCCTCGCCAAGCTTGACTGCATGCACAGCCCAAGCTGCAGCCCTTAGCCTCACTCTCTAAACTATAAAAACTTGAGCCTCGGAGCCTCTTTAATGGGCATGAATTCGGGTGTTTCTTACAGCACGGCGAACGAACCTATTCTTAATTGAAATTATGTGCCAAAAGTGTCAATGATCCGTTTGCTCTCTCTCTCTCTCTCTCTCTCTCTCTCTCTCTCTCTCTCTCTCTCTCTCTCTCTCTCTCTCTCTCTCTCTCTCTCTCTCTCTCTCTCTCTCTCTCTCTCTCTCTCTCTCTCTGTGTGTGTGTGTGTGTGTGTGTGTGTGTGTGTTTGTGTGTGTGTGTGTGTGGGGGGGGGGTTCATCTGATTGTCTTTATTTGCGTCTATCTGTCTGTCTTATAAAAGTGTGTGTGAGTGTGCCATGTATGTGTGTGTGTGTGTGAGAGAGAGAGAGAGAGAGTGTGTGTGTGTGTGTGTGTGTGTGTGTGAGTGTGTGTGTGTGTAAGTGTGTAAGTGTGTGTAAGTGTGTGCGTTAGAGGAGTGTGTGAAGATAGGAGACGGAACAGAATGCAAGAGAAATGTTTCGCCGAATAAGCTATGAGTAACACGACTGGCTTGTCTATAATAATATAGCCACTTGAGCCTGCATTAATGTGTTGAGAGTTTTAACACATCTGTTACCGTATTATTGCAAAACAAACCTGGATAAATTTACCCAGTGTCAAGCACAGCAGTAGGCGATGATGTATTAATTAAATGAGCACTATGCCCGGCCGGTATGGAAAATATCATCTTTCGTAGTCCAAAGAAGATAGGCCGGTATCTTTTCCCTGCGTTTTACTAAACTTTACTGTCTTTTTTAATGACTGAATTGACTCTGTTGTTCTGAAATATTAAAACAATAAAAATTGTCCTATCGCTAAGATCACGTGGATCTTCATCCCGGGCCATGCTGGAATCAAGAGCAATGAGCGGGCTGATGAGCCCGCCGGGAAAGCAAAGCCTGAAGGGAAGCTGTGCCCTGACAAACCTGAAATTGTACGGTCAGTCAAGGAAAAAAGAGAAAAAGAACAAGAAGAGACAGAATACCTTCATCTTGAATGACTTTGTGAGCTTGAAATTGGATGGGGCGCCTGCAGAAGTTCAAGACTGAGTGGGAGGAGCAGAAGGCTATGGAATCAACCAGCATCTACACACTTTGAGATGTGCTTCTTCAGGGGACGGAGTGCTTATGGGAATGTCCCTTGTGCAGTGATGTCGGTCCTTCACAAAAGAAAACACAAGTATAATCTATCGGTGTGTCATGGGGGGAAAAGTTTCTCATGCGATATCTATCAGTTTAGTGTTTCTCTCTGTACGCTCCAAATATTAGGCCGGTTAGAACCTTGGGTACATTATCCACAGTGACAACATCTCGGGCAAAGAGCTCACACCGAAAGAAAAAATCTTCACAAACTCAGGCTTGGACGTTCATCGTAGTTGATCTCAAGACGTTCACACCGCCGGCTGTTTTGCGCGGTCCTCATTGGTCCTCACATACACCTAGCTCTAGCTGACATAAATTGCCACTTGTTTATGCGACCCAGACGTTCGTCGACTTGAGACTTGGGTCAAGCATAAACAATTAGATGGTATAGGATCTGCACCAGGGTAAGCTACGCGGAGATGCCGAAGGGAGTCAAGTTATAATAATGAACAAATTACACCCCC
>NW_004797816.1:51459-55668 GCF_000002075.1 Aplysia californica
TTTGATCGTCCACACCGATAGACAGTATTCAGAAAGAGAGAGAGAGAAGAGGGGAGGAGTAGATCTTGCGAGAACTTCCGGGCGGGTGAGAATAGCCACTTTCCTAACTAAAACTTACTCCCACCAAGGCTTGGACCAAGGCTAAATTTATACACAGGATTGTCAGATCTTGCCTTACATTGTTGTGTTGCAAGTGTCGTAAATCATAAAACGAAACGTAAGGCCTACCAGAACAAAACAGGGAAGGACTTCCGTAACGAGCAACCACCCCATCAAACACAATAAAGAAGAGGCCTAGACTTAACCCTACCCCTAACCCTACCCCCTAACCCTAACCCTAACCCTACCCTTACCCCTACCCCTTCCCCTACCCCAAGCCCTCAATTCTGCTCTGTCTCATAGTGGTCGTTTGTTACGGAAGTCCTCCCCAAAACAGCACCGCCTGGCTTGTCTTAAAACTCCTCCGGCCAACCATACAATTTATATAATATATATTATATACAGCTGCGCCTGACTTCACGCCCACGCACTCCCTTCTCGCACTCCTTTCTTCTTCCGTCGGTTGTTTCCTCGACAATGATAGCCTCCGTATCGGAGTGGTGACGAGACACATTCGACTTCGACTAAATGTAAAATGACGCACCGAATGACTATAAATATACCATGATAATGCAATGGGGCGAAATCGTGCGTGCTCACAAAACTCTCGGGGGGGGGTGGGTGTCTGCGCGTCAACCTACGGTCAACCACTGACCTGCTTCCTTATTAGCACGTACCTGGTGCAGGTAGTGCAGCTCATTGTTCCATTGTTAGAGAGGCCAAAGGCTTTATTACGTTGGTTTGAAGGTGAAGGCTTGCGTGTGACCAAGGCCCAAACAACCAGATGGTGTTAGTTAACACTTTAAACTAAGTTTCACCCCCGAAAAGCCTTTTTTTTTTTCATCATGAGGGTGATAAAAGCAGTAGTCTTTGATCCTCCACACTTAATTAAGAATTAGAAACAATTTGTTGATCTACCACAATTTCTGTGGGCCTACTCATCATGATGATAGTGCGAGCTGGGCAGTTATTGAACATTTCTATGAAAAAGACAGTGCCTGTATGTTTATTCAGGGTGGCACCCAAGGGAGTTAACCAACTGTGTCAAGGTTTGGACGACAAAGGGTCTGTTTGACTATGCACGTGCTTAGTCGCAGTGCATAAAAAGCAATTGGGACACTATATGTATCTCAAAGTTGATCCTTTGTCTGACATCGATATAATATCTGATTTCTGTAATGACTTTGATGATCTTTTCAACGTTTTCAATTGGTCAGTGTCATTCTCTTTGTAATATCGAAACCCAATCACAACTACATCACAGCACCATGAATTTTTGCAGCAGACACTTTTGTGGTTGAAAGATAATTCATGAAGTTTGGCCCAGAAAACAAAAAGAAAGTTGCAAAAGCATTAATATGAGCCAGTGAGTGGATCCACAACATCACGGCTTTGCAAGGTCTTGTGGCAGACATTGTGAGAGCTGCAATGGGGGATTACTTAGATTGATATCAAGATGTACTTGAAAATCTCTTCTCAGTCACCAGAGGAAAAGGTGGACATATCTTGACAATCCAGCCCCCCCCTCCCCCAAAAATTTCATTTTCATTTGAAGAGACAGAGATAATGGTCGACAAAATTATGATCGCATGGCCTTCAAGCAGTTGCAAGGATGTAGTGGATAGCTTTTTGATAAGTCTAACGAGTAAGAATTTCAGTCAAACAATAGTTGCAATTCCTCTTAGACCTTGATAAAGAACACAGACACATTGTTAATTTTGTTAAATTTTGCAATATATATAGATGCAATGCACTTAAAAATGCAATTTCTGACGAAAGTGGATACACTTTGAAGAAACTTTACAATGTAGTCTGCAAGGACTGTACAGGGATATTGGAAGATTTCTCATCTTCCCATGCAAGGCACCTGACCCTCATCAACCAGAAACAGTTTGAACATTGTCGTCACAGTGGCTTGAAAAAGCACAGTTATAAACTTGTTGAATTTGTTGGTTTGTTTGAAGCTGGGTTTTTTTTTTAAGCATTACAAACTTTTGATGAACAGAGCACACAGACAGAATCTAAAGTTGAAAATGCTCCAGGAGCAAAAGGTAATTGAAAGTAAGG
Organism: Aplysia californica; assembly: GCF_000002075.1. NCBI lineage: Eukaryota > Metazoa > Mollusca > Gastropoda > Aplysiida > Aplysiidae > Aplysia > Aplysia californica. The sequence continues at coordinate 53,626 of NW_004797816.1, forward strand.
GTGGTTCCTGCAAATGCAACACAGTGGACTGTGATTCAGTGTATTTGTTTTAAACGTTGGACTGCACAATGATCTTTACTTGCAGTAAAAAATTTGTGGCGCAACTTGTCCTCAAACTTCTCTTTAACGGGTAAATCAATGTAACCTAAACTTTGCACAGCAGTATGTATCAATTTATCTTTATGTATTCATATTTTTCCACAACAATTGAGGCTAGATTTTAAAACATATGTTCATGAATTTATATAAAATACTAAAATGGGGCCAACTAGTCACCACAGAACAGAGCAACACGCCCTGTCACTGACCTCGATTCTACGACAATGCACTAAGGCCAAAGAAGGACTGCACCATCTCTGTATTTACGGTCTGTGGACGCACCTGCCTGATTGGCGTCTAATTTTACTAATGTGATGTCATCGCATCCTTCACGGCGTCCAAAATTTCATCTCAACGATCTTTTAGTTTGTCCAGGCCCCCAGCAATAGGCCATAAATCACCGGCAGGTGACCTGCAATTTCAGCGTCAGGTCGGGGATTGACTGGGGTCAACTCGTTCTGTGCACAGCACTATCCTGTCTTGTCCTAATATCAGAACGCGTTTCTTCCCCTAATTTCATGAGCCGGAGAATGATGCTAACTCTACCCCTAGAACCTATTTCTTCGCCAATTTCGCTTCGTCTACGTCTTCTTGGTATCTTGTGAAAGTTTCACCAGTTTTCATTGATTCGTTTGGGAAAAATAACAGTTTTAAATTGTGAGTGTTTTAAAGTGATCGAAAGTGCCATTGATAATGTGATCTCTTAAATTTAATTACAAATCGTTCCAAAATGAAACATTGGTGTTCATTTCTGTTTGCCCGGTGTGATAGCCATCAAATCGTATTTTCTAATGATGTGAATTTTGTTTTTCCAGCACTTTGTATTGACTAGCAATCAGTTAGTGAATTGTGTTCCTACATAAAAATTATTAAACTGCAATGGGTCACACATATGAGAGCCATAGAAGGTCTTCGAATGAACTTTGTCGGGTGTGTTGGCGTTCAAATTTAACTGTCAAACACAAAAAAAAGTACAGAAAGCCGCGATTATGTAAGACAATGGCAGGAGATATTCTCTTGATTTATGGGATAGATGTGAGGGACGAAGATGAACAGGCGTATTCTGCTAACATTTCAAGTGTTTTACCGCGATTTCAACTATCAAAAGGAGATATGGTGTTACGTCATGTCATTCAAGCCGCAAAAAAAGCTGTTGACACCAGTAGGAACATGTGGTGTGCGTTTGACAAAAACGTAAATGTGAATTCTTGCTCCATTTGTCGGCATCGCTTGGGTGGCTGCATCATCATCATCATCATCATCATCAATGCCTTTCACCCCTGGCAGGGTATAGGCCACATACAAGCTCCTTCCATTTATCTCTGTCCTGAGCCATCCTTCCAAGCTCGTTCTAAGTGAGCTTCATCTCTCTCATGTCCCTTTCCACGCATTTCCTCCATGTTTCCTGTGGCCTACCCCTGCCTCGTGCTCCTTGTGGGTTCCACTACAGTGACTGTCTTGTGATGTTTCCGCTGGGCTTTCTTAAGGTGTGCCCCATCCATTGCGACTTTCTTAGTCCTATTTCTACTTCTATATTCCTTTTGTCCTGTCCTTTCCCACAGCTCTTCATTTCTTATTCTATCCTGCTACTTAATTCTTAGAATACGCCTCATACATCTGTTGATGAAGGTCTAGACTTTATTCAAGGTGGGTGCATACAAAGATCCATTTCAAGTAAACATCGCAACACACCCCATGCATACCTCCATCCCCATGTATACAAGGAACTAACAAACACAATTTGTGCTCATGACAAGTTCCATGTTAGTGCTGGGGACACAATTTTGAGTGAGTCAATGTGTAAACACATTTTCCTGTCTTGTGTAGCAGTTTTTTTGTAAATATTTAATGTTTGGCTTATAAGTTATTAGCCACTCAATATGGGTTTGTTGTTTTGACTAACTATAAATAGACATACATTTAACCTCCCCCCCCTCCCCATCC
>NW_004797816.1:55828-59697 GCF_000002075.1 Aplysia californica
CCCCCTCCCCCCTCCTCCCCCTCCCATGCACGCACCCCATGAACACCTGCCTGCAAAGGACACATTGCCAAACAGATGGCTAGAGATTATAAAAATGCTAAAAATACTGCAGTTTGTTAAATTATATAATTTATACACCAACTATTCTTGCTTCATCATACTTTTAGAGAATCATTTAGATTTTTTTCTTTTGCGGCAAAGGTGCAAGTGCGTTGATTCTACCTGAGGGAATCATGTCCTCTGACAATGAAGCCAGAGTACACTTCCGTGTTATACGCTACATGCATGAAGCAGGTATGTTTTGTACCTTTGCTGTTGCTCTCCTATTCATTACCATGATGATTATTAAGATTTTGTTGTAAGATATATGCCCAAGGTGTGTCTTCCCCCCGCCAAAAAAACCCACAAACAATTAAATATTTGGTTTAGCAACACTAACCTTTATATGTGAAAAGTGGTTAGGTCCACCTTTTTTCTTTTTGATGTCATCCATTTAGTATAAGTTGTTTACTCAGAGTCAGTTGTCTTAGGCTATTTGTGCTATTATATATATTACATAGATGCAAGCTATTTTCAGTATGAAGGTGTAAAGTATTCAAACGGAGTTCATAAGAAAACATATTTTGTCCCAAAAGATGTGAGCCATCGCTCATTTTGGGGCCTTTTAAGGGTCATTTCAGCTGTCTCATACCATAAGAATACAGGTTTTTGAAAATATTTTAGATCACAATGTTTAACGTAATTTATAGATGGGCAATGCTTGTAAGTAAAGCCCCTCTGTATGTAATAGCAGAAATTCCATTTTATTTTGTTCTCACTAATTTGTGTAAAATTGTACAATGCTTAACTAGTGTTTTTTTAACTGAAAAATTTATGCCCTCATGTTATAGTATTGTAAGCTTGTACATGTGCAAAGTAGTTGTGGTCTCACACACAGTTAGGAACACACTCACTCACAAAATACGCACAAATGCACTCACTTAAACACACACAAACACACAGGCATGCGTGCATGCCCAATGTGTCCTTTCACCATAAGTTGTGTGCTTTCATGGATTTTTTCCAAAGGAAATAAATCTATAATCTGTTTATACTATCAGGTCTGAAGCTTCATCTACAAAGTGTCCCTTTGGCAACAGCTTCCACAATTTATCATAGATTCTTCAGACAAGCTGCTCTTAAAGATTTTGATCCCTATGTGAGTTTTCAGATTTTATTAGCTTTTATTTTTTGGCCTCTAATCTATGACATGTTTGGTCATTCCCTTGATTGTTGATTGTTGTCATAATGACAGGTGTTTGATGGGTTTCTTTTGACCTCAGGAGTCTTTTTCAGGACCTAGAAAAAAAAAGTAAATCTTGAGGTCTTTACGCTGTTATTATTTTAGTTTCTAATCGATGCAGGTTTTCTCTTTTTCCCATTTTTGGGGCAACTGTTCTGGCTGTGGTCACATTATAATTATTTTAATGCATGTGACCAGCCATGATGAAATTTAGGGTTTATTTGGTGAATTCAAGATTTTTTTCTTTGTCTTTCTTCAAATATTGTCTCTTCAACCCAGATTTTTGTCCTTGTTTCCTCAAATATTTTCTCCTTTCAACCCAGAGCCCTGTAAAAGGATCAAATTTAAACACCATCAAAATGCACTCCTTTTCTGTAGTAACGTTTTTAATTCAAGCAAGAAGGATATAGAGGCTTCTTTAAGATCTGTCATATTATTGTCCTTAATACTCACTTTAATTGACTCATTGTAGACAGTTTGTTTTTATATTTCTTGTGATTTGTTGAAGCTTTTTGTGCCATATTGTTTTCAGGTAACTTATTAGAATCTGTTATTTGAATAAGTAATAGAAAAACATGAAATTAGGGGTTTTCTCAAAAATGATATGTGTTACCTTATTTCTTTAGCCATAACACTGCTTTTTGTATTCATAGAATTATTTCAAATGTGTGATGTTGAACTACGGACAGACCTTACCATTTGGTGTTTCAGCTGATTGGAGCCACCTGTATTTCCTTGGCCTGCAAAGTGGAGGAAGAGAGTGTTCGCCTCAGAGACATTGTCAATGTGTGCTACAGGTCAGACGGCCTCATTACTTACTTTTTGAATTTGTTTTGACTCTGCCACATTTTGGCAGTAGTTTATGTGTTCTGGATTGATGCTGTTGGCTCCATCATTGTATCATTTAGAGGAGGCACACTTCACATTATTTTTTTTTTGCCTACCTTGTAAAATGTGCAAGATGATTAAAGTACAGTTGGGCACAGATAATTCAAACTTGTCAACTATTGACAAATGTGTTTGGCACATCCATAATTTGGGTTAACCGATAATGAAAGGTTAAAGCAATATCATTTAGAGGATGGCAAATTGTATTAGCTTTCCATGATTTCGAGTTTTCCTGTGTTCGTGTTACCATATCTGTGTCTGCAGATCAGGGAATTTACCTTCAACGAACTAGAGATTATCTATCTAGAGCTTGTGTACTTCCAGCTACTGAAATTGAAACTTGGAAATGTGCTGGTTCTAAATATACAAAAGAAAAACTTTTAGTGTTTAAACAGTTTTTCTCCTGTAGTACCATGCTGCGCCCCTGCAGGTGAGGGGCCCTATAGTTTTACTATGGGGGAGCAAAGAATACACCTGCCGTGATACTGCGTGTTGTAAGAGATAAGAAATTTGACAGATAGGAAAAACTGAGGACAGAAGTTGAAAGGGTCTGTAAACAGGTTCATGCTTATTATATAATTGTGATTGTTCAAGACAAGTACCGTACAAAAGCACTTGTCGTAACACTTCTTTGCTCCTTGCAGAACTTTACACAAGAACAAAGCACCACTGGAGATAGGAGAGACATTCTGGGCCCTGCGAGAGAGCGTTGCCAGCTGTGAGTTGTTCCTGCTGAGAGCCCTCAAATTCAAGGTTGTTTTCCCACATCCGCACAAGGTATGAAAGAAGCACAGATTGCTAATTCTTTTATTTTGTCAAGTATGCACTGATTTGTTGTAAAGAAAAGGCTTGGAGTGAGATGCAGAGGTCACAATGAATTCTGAAAGCTTACATTAGTCATTGCTGATTGCATCAGTTTTTTGTTGTTCCATACTAAGCAGGGTCCTTATAAATAATATTCTTGAGATTATAGTCCTATTTAACATTAAGGATAAAATGAAGCTGGCATGAAACTCATTGATCTCAATAACACTCTCTTTTTATTTAACAATCGATAGGAGTGAATACTTTCTTTTTACAAGTAAAATCCAATCTGGTTTTACTTTTATTGATTGTTTGTAATTCGATAGTCAAAACAGTGTGTGTATGCTGTATAATGTGAGTCTTGAGTGTGTATCACCTTTTAGCGTGACACAGCCTTTAATATGTTCAGTAAATATTCTAAACGATAATTTTAGCTTCTGAATATGAAACTCAATTTCCGCTGGGGGGGTTTTCCCTTGCCTTTCAGTATTTGGTGCACTACTTGCGTGCTCTCTCCGACTGGGTAGAGCCGAAGGTGTGGGAGGAGGTGCCTGTTTGCCGCACAGCGTGGGCTATGCTGCGAGACAGCTATCACAGCAGCTTCTGTCTGGATCATCCTCCTGAACACGTGGCAGTGGCGGTCATCTACTTTGCCCTGCTCACTCATGGACTAGAAGTCCCGTGCCAAAAGTATGCCAAGAAAAAATGGTGGCAGGTAAATTTGCTTCTATCATGTCATACAAGTTTTTCCTTGAGTTCTATTATTATTGTGTACTTGGATACTGTTTGTTTTTATCATGTGTATCCTGAAAAGATGATTGGTTGACTAAATAGAAAAATATTCCTGAAAGTGTGCACAAATCATTGAAAGAGAATGTGTGTGTGTGTGGGGGGG
>NW_004797816.1:59797-62689 GCF_000002075.1 Aplysia californica
CCCCCCCCAACCTCTAAAACACCCCCCCTCTTTAGACAACAAAAAAAAAAAAAAAGTTTCTGGTGGCAACCAGTTAGGTTCGCTAATACCATAACAAAAAAAATACCCCACCAAAATATTCTCTCAAAAAATAAGGCCTAAGAAGAGAACCTCTTCCTCCCATCTAAAAAAAATTTTTCCCTTACACCCTTCTGTAAGGGGGTTTGGCTGCCGCTTTGTTTTTTAATCCGCCTTACAATAAAATTTATGGTTTCGCTACATTAACAAAAATTTGTGAAAAGTGGCTAAAACCCCCTTAAAACAATATCATTTTTTTTCTTTGGGGGGGGGGGGGGGGGGGGCAAAAAACACTGCCTTGAAGGTTTTCAACAAAATCTCATTTTATAATGGCAGGAATTGGCCAGTCCTAGATTCTACTTCATGGTAACTTTGTCATAAAAATTGTAAAGAAAAATGATAGTTATAGTATTTAGAGATAGTTGGTTCTTGTCATTTTTTTTCAAGTTTTACTTTTGTTACCTCAATCCTCAATGCTTCTGTTCCCACCCACTGTTCATGCTGTCTGTCAGCTTTTTTTCCTTCACCAAGCAACATTTTTTCTGTTCGAGTCAATGAGCTCTTTTTGGGCATTGAATTAAGAAAGAAAAATACATGCATGTTTGGGCGTTATTATTTTCATTATTATTTCATCTATGTTTCTTTGACATCCAGGTGTTCAGCAAAGACCTCAGTCTGGACATCATTCAAGACATCATCACAAAACTGATGACAATGTATGATATGGAAAACCAGCTGTCTTCTTCCAGCAGATGATGAATTATGACAGAATAGTAAAATAGCGTTGGCCAACAGGGATGAATCTTGTGTAGGTTGTGAGTAGGCCAGGGCAAGATCGACGACAAAAAGACTTGAGGCCTCGATCCCAAAACTGAAAAAAGATCGAGGAATCGAGTCCGATTTTCGATTTTGGAAGCTGCTTCAAGTGGGCTGTTTAGAGGCCATGACTTGAACACTGCTAAAAATAGCTCTTAAGATCGAGACCTCGAGTCTTGAACACTGCTAAAAATAGCTCTGAAGATCGAGACCTCGATTCTCGAGTTTGACAGACGTGGCTGGCTAATATAAGCCTGCGCGCGTTCCAAGGCAAGTTGGCTTTCACGCATTTGTGTGTGTGTGTTTGGGTGTGGATGCGTAAGTGTGTGTGTGTATGTGTGTGCGCGCGTGTGTGTATGTGTGTGTGTGTGTGTGTGTGTGAGAGAGAGAGAGATGGGGGAGGGAGAGAAAGAGAAGGAGAGAGAGAGAGAGGGAGGGAGAGAGAGATGGAGGGAGGGAGGGAGAGAAGAGAGAGAGAGAGGGGGGGAGGGAGATAGAGAGATGGGTGGAGGGAGGGAGGGAGAGAGAGAGAAAGAGAGGGAGAGAGAGAGTGAGATGGGAAGAGAGAGAGAGAAAGAGAGATGCGAGGGAGAGAGAGATGGGGAGGGAGAGAGAGAGCGAGAGTGAGAGAGATGGAGGGAGGGAGAGAGAGATGGGGAGAGAGAAAGAGAGAGAGATGGGGGAGAGAGGGAGAGAGAGAGAGAAGGATACAACTCATGACCAGACTCTGACAGTTCACGATTAGTTCACGATTAGTTCACTCTTGTATATTGTCGCCCTATTCGGGGGTGGGTGGGGGGGCTCTCATGCTGCTACAACGTGGGCCAGTGCGTGTATGTGTGTGTGTGTGTGTGTGTGTGCGTGCGTGTGTGTGTGTGTGTGTGTTGCCTCCCTTCTATCACTCTTGCCAATGCGTGGGGCACAGGCTCCTTCTCTCTTGCACTATCAAGGCCTAGTGCACGCCGAATTCAAATAGTGAAAAAAACAACAAAAGTATACAAAACTCACAAAAATTAATTTAACTTGGTAATCGGGCGTTACAATGGGTTCCACGCGTAATTTTTGCTAATTTTGGGTCGCTGATCACGAAAATCTTATTATTTCTTAAATTTGGCCAATATTTAAGAAATTTTTGGAATGCATTTTTAACTCCGCCTAGGCCAACATCAAAGAAGCCGCCTTATGCGCCGGATCAGTCCCGTCCTGGTGCGGTGTCTGTTTTGAAGCAAAAAACTCGACTGTGGGGTGGGACAGCCCTAGGCCTATCCCACGACAGGACTGTAATAGTGCAGTAGAGATTTATATTCTTGCCTCGATTCTCGGAGTCTAGGCTAGGAACCAGGCTAAAAAAAAAGGAGACAGGAGGCGTCGACCCTGGGCGGACTCGAAGCTTAGAGTCTGGGAACAAGATCGATCCCAGAGTCGATCTTGCCCTGGCCTAGTTGTGAGTGGTATGGCTTTTGATGTTTGTATGGTAATGTTTATTATGGTTCTGTTTTTTATGTCAGCGACGGGCTTGGGAGTGTGTGACTTGTTTGCTAGTCTCAGGGAGAAAGTAGCACGTCTGCTGACGTAGATAGGCATTTTGTTCGTGTTGGATTAGGCTTGCTAGTTCAGCGTCCACGGGTAACGAACTGTTAGCTGGTAATACTCGCAAACGAACAGATGGATAGCTAATCATTTGCATGGAGCTGGTTCGCTTGAAGTTTTGTTTGCTGCACCACTTGCTACTGGCTCAGAGACAGCTGTTCATTTTGGGTTCGGGTGGGCAGGCAGATGGATGGACGGACTCCTTGCATTGCTTACTGCTACATGACTACACCATGTAAGTACATGTGACATGGCATAACGACACATAATCTACTACATACATCTCCTCGCCATCAATTCCCCATAATTACACCCTCATCACAGTGATAATACATTTTTCTTAGCAGAGAGGCGTCCGTGGTGGGGTTTGTTTGTTTTTTTTAAATTTTAAATCTGAAGCCTGGTTGAGGGGGGGGGGGGGGGGGGGGA
>NW_004797816.1:62789-97085 GCF_000002075.1 Aplysia californica
GGGGGGGGAGGTAAAAATTGCCTTTTTTTCTATTTTTATTTGTTGTTTTCTTTTTATTTTAATGAAGAGACAGTTGTTTCTGTAACTGTCCTCTATTTGAACATTTTGAAAGCCAAATATTACATTCCATGAATATCAAACATGAATTATTTACATATGTACATCATTGTATCTAGAAAAAAAAATACAATCTAACAAAATGATTTGTACATTACTGTCTTCAGCACTTTTATCAAATAAGCATGCAGAACAGGGTTGTTATGTAATCTCAAATAGACTGTAAGACAAGAATAAAGGTACAGTATGTCAGTATACATTCAATTAGTGCTTACATCTTGAATGTTTGGAAAATAGCAAGGGTGGAACATTCAAAACAGTGTCATCGTTGACTTCAACCACTGATTTTATTCAGAAAAATAATAATATCAACGTTTTTCTTTTTAAGGTTTGATCTACGAAGAGCTCTAGGACAGATGTCACTGGAATAGCCTGTAAATACATCTGTGGCGATTATTTGTAGTCTCTGCAACACATGGGTGTCTTCTCTCCATCAGATGAGAGGATCCTTATCTCTTGCAAGTCCTAGACTCTCCAGGTACTGCTTGACTTCCATCTCAGCTGATGTCCATTTCGCAGCTGCCTTTGTTTGAGATGTCTTTATCTCTTCATCAAAGTCAGACCAGAGTAGACTGGGTTTCTTATGTGCTGGGTGTGTTGAGCTCAATTTCTTCACCTGCTTGGAATAGTCACTTGGAAGTTCAACTGTCTTCACTGCCCCTTTCCGCTCTTCCACTGCCTTAGCTTCACATTCTGTAGACGAAAGTCCAGATTGCCTGAGCCTTGTGTCGAGAAGGTGTTGACAGCTTCAGGTGGGTTCTGTCTCCTGCATCCCCAAATCTCATGTGTTGTAGTTCGTGTAGCTTGTTGGACAGCAATAAGATATTCCTTACTGTAATTTTTGACAGAATTTTCACCAGTGGCATAATCTTTGAGGCTTATGTGTTCCTCTCTGTTGACAGCTCTATGGTAGCCTCAAAGAATGGTTCCAGAATGCTCGTTGCTTATTTAGCTGCAGGTATATCAACAGGATAAAGGCACAAGCTGCTCTTCCTAATCAAACACAAGACTGTAGTGACTTCCATATTCTAGTCTACATAGCTTTTTATCATGTCAAATATACTATTCCACTGTGTCTCTATGACTTGCTTCAGTTTTTTCAGTAAGCTTCCTCTCCACTCATGCACTTGTCTCTGAGAGCTGGTGGCCACAATGCTGGAGTGAAAGTATGTGACAATGTCCTTGATTTTTTTGACAATGCTTTTTGATCTCCTCCACTTCACTGATGGAATTTCTCACCTCGAGGTTGAGTGTGTGGGCAAAGCAGGCATGATTGATGCCTAATCTTCAACACTTCAACAGCGTTCACAATATTTTTGTTGTTTTCTGTCACCACTGTGGAAACATTGCACTCTATTTCAAATTCTTGGAAGGCATCTTGCAGCTGAGCAGCCAAGTTCTCTGCCTTATGCACCTTTCCTTGAGATCTTGTGAGAAGAACTGTTGATTTCCACCCCCAATGGGATGTGATGTAGTGAGTAGTAATGGCAGTATATGCTTCATTGGACTGTGAAGTCCAACAGTCTGTTGTTACAGCTTTGAGTTCACGTATCAGTTTGTCTTTTTCTTCTTGGTAGCGACCAGGCAGTGTCTGACTGATCAGCCTTTTCCTCGAAATGATTTCTTATTTAGGATCGAGTGCGTTGATCAATTTCCTAAACTCTTTTTGTTCTACAACAGATAGTGGTTGCGTGTCCAGAAGTATGAGATCCAGTATATGTTCATCCAATTGCGTTTTCTCAATGATTCTGGTTTGTATAGTCCTTTCCACCATTTGTTGCAGGGTTAGTTGCACCTAATCTGCTGTGAATGTTGTAGTTTTTGAGTCAGTGATTACCAGGGTGCTCTCCTCACCTCAACACAGGTACCTTCATTTTCTTACTTTCCTCTTCTGCTTCAAATTCAATCGGATACTTTGTTTTAACATGACATCAAGTTCACATTGAACGTCGAGAATAAGCAAACTTTTGTTAACATATTTTACATTCAACACTGCTTTTGTCCGTCTGCACTGACAAAATTTTTAACTTCCCACAAACCCTTTGAGGCATTTTGAGTAATCCGCAACAATATCAGTACATGTATCAATATCAGGTTCAAAATCAAAGGCAGATTGAAAAAAGTAAGCGGTGCACTGTGCAATTCTATTCTAAGATACCCGCTGACCTAGTGACTAGGGATTAAACCAATCAGAAAGCTAGAAGCGGTCATTAGTGACAATTTAGAATGCACACAGTGTGGTCCATGCATGCAGTGAAGGATAATACACACATCATACATCTTACAGTGCTACGTCACCAGCCTTCCACTTCCTTCCTTTGGCACCACTAGGGGCTTGTAACAGTTAAACAATAGACGATAGGCCCAGCCTTGGGTCAACTACCTTGTCTGCTAGAGTACATCTGTTCACCTGCACGCTCAGTGAATAAATTCATGCACTGGGTCCAAAACTAATGTCTTGAAGTTCACCGTCCATTCGCTCCAACACTAGATTGTATTGCTCGTCCCTGCATTGTTTGTTGAGCAGTGTTTGCAGGATCCTTTTCCTATTGCCCACTGCACACCAAGGCTGACTTGCTTGATAGGGGGTAATCAGAGTGTGATGAAGAACTGACTGGGGAAAAGCCCACCCTAAGTTTCCCTCACTCATTTTGTCCAGTGTCATGTACACTGTTGCGAAACACAGCACTACTGCATTTTAAACAACAACACTTTGAAATAACAAGCGAAAACTCTTACCGTAGTTGCTGAATACTTAAATTTTCAATAAGTGTAGTGCATCGTAGATTTCCTGCGATGGGTAGACCATGGCTCTGTCCCTTCCTATCTCTAACGTCCGACTGTTTGACTGTCCCCCTAAAGGTCGTGAGTGCCCGATTATATACACTCCCCATGCTCCTCTCCACGAGAACCCCGCGCCCCGAGTAAATCTCGATACTTGTGGTAAAAAGTGGCCAAGTTTCCACAACATACACAGTAAGATGATTTTCAAAGTAAGTACTGGTAGATCAAGAAATCATTGCAAAACAAAACAAATTTTAAAAAACACCAGGAGAAAATACCCAACTCAACTAAGTGGAAGGAAGAATGAGTTGCAAAATATAAATCCCAGCAAAGCAACTGAAGCCTTTCATAAATCACACATTAATAAACATAAACATTGTTTGTCAACAGGGCGACTCACCTTTGTACTGTTTGTTTAGTAGATTAATTCGCCTTTCCTCTTTCACTGCCAACCTATCAATAATGTGTGAGACCTCCAGCGTTTTCATAACGGTGCTCTCAACTGACAAAATCATCATATGTTTCAGCCGGTCTTGACCCATCGTTGAGCGAGTGTTGTTTTTTACATGTCAGAGAATGCTAAACGTAATCTCACAATCCACACTAGTCAATGACACAGTCACAGCAAGTGACAGCACTGTCGCCACCGTTGATATAGCTGTTAGCATCTCCAGCGAGTGCATCACAACCAAAAGAGACGCAGTGTCATTAGCATCACTCGGCGCCGACCTGAGCCCGGTGTCATTGTATAGGACCTGCTGCTGACTCTTTTTCCATCGCTAGGGATGGGTACATGTCGTACAGGCTTTGAACTATGTTTTTCACAGTAAATTTCCTTTCAAGTGGTCAATATTTGCTGGCCGAATGAATTGCACCCACTGAAATTTGCCTAAATTCTGAGAAGTGTGTTTCCAGCTTCTGTTTAAGTGTGTCGATGATTTTATATAGCATTGACTTCAAAGATTTTTGTTGACCCCATTCATCCTCCCCTCTCACTGTGTAGCCAATGTCTAGCATATGATGCACGCAAGGTACCCGAGGGCGTACAGGATGTGTCACTGTCTCTCTGCCTCGGCTAACAGATTATGAAAACTGTCCTCACAGTGCATGCTGGAAAAGCATGTGCCATAGTTGTTTTTTTTTAAATTTAATTATTACAGGATCAATGTTCAACTCTCTTGCATCATTGCCAGCTGGTCTGAAAGGCTGAAGATGTTTTTAACCCTCTAGAGCCCGCACCTACTGAAGCCAATCGTAAAATTATTTTGACTTAAATATGATCGATGATAATACAATGGAGCTGGGGTCAAAAGGTGCCCTCCATGAAGAATTTATTTTGAAGTTTATATTTTTGTTCAGAAAAGGCATATTGGTTGCTGGAAACCTATATTTTGATATTCTGATGGTGGGAAGATAACATGGGGTAAGTGGGACCCATAATATGACCCAAACTAGAAAAATGAACACAGTGTCATTTATGACAGATGACAACAAAAGGAACATATAAAAGCAACTTAAAAAGTTCACAGCAGCATGACACTTTCTGTGCCAGTTTATTTCACTTCCATTAATTGGTCAGAGAAATTTCAAGCAAAAAACATAATATAATAGCGCATATGAAAAATATGCGTCATTTGTCATAAGTGACTCTAAGACTTAATAAACTTGTTTTTAATCAAACACGAAGTAAGGCTTAAACAAAAGGCAACAGGAAATACTGAGTTCACAGTTGCTGTCGTATGAATTACAAAGATAAATAATAACCTGGGAGTGAGCATTTGTGATGGATAGTCTTATTTCGTGTCGCTTATAATGACAACATGGTGATGACACCATAAATATGTCATAGGTGACACTATATTATGTAGATCAAATGAAATTGTCAGAAATAATACTCAAGCAAGAAACCATCCGTTTCCTTGCATTAACTTTTATCTCCATTCGATTTACGGGATGATATTCATAAAAGAAGACAACAAAACTATAATATTTGGAGTCACTTATCATCCTTATGACAGAATTACATTGTGGCAACACTAAGTCAATCAATACTGCCACTGAATTTGACAATTGTGTGAAACTTTCCACAAAATACCTACTAATACTAATTGTAAGTGCATTGTAATACACATTCCATTACAAATACAGTGAATTTGGTACAAAATAAAAACAGAAGGCAACAACCGAACAAAGAGTCACTTATGACATATGGGGAAATGACAACACAATTAGGGTTGTTCACAATTTGTTAGAAATCAGCCCAGTGATATTTGATTAAAGATGACTCAAGTGTTCCACAAAATAATAATAATTCAATACTTGCAGAAAATATATTACTTAGTATCAAATTAAAATAGAAGACATAAGTAATAAGCAAAATATTATAGAGCAATGGATAAAGGTGATGGATTCTAGTGATACAAAAATACTGGTAGCCAAATGAAAAGATGCCTGAACAGTAATTGTACTCTTGTAGGCCTTTGAAAAAGACAAGACATTCAAATATCCTTTGTTCTTGGTGTTTTTAAAAATATTTTCACAAAGAAGAAAAACTAAATTTGTTATTGTTGCATTTTACATATATCAGAAAAGACATTGATTTGATGGACTTTGTGATTTGGGCGTTTATTTAGTATGCAAACATGAAAAAAATGCCTGAATAATGGTTGTAGGGCTTGCAAAGGCCAAGACAATGATGGACTTTTTGTTTTTTGGTGGTACCTGTATGCAAAGATGAAAAGGTAATAAATAATTATCACTCTCAAAATCATATAATTTATCATCATATCAGAACAATGAATTGCTTACTTTTTTTTTACTTCTGTTTCATGTCATGGTACTTTTCAAAAGTGACAGTTGGATGTTAAATAGTTGACCTAGGCGTTAATACAAGAAGGTTTTTCTTCACGAGGAATATCCTCTGGTTTTACAAGGACAAATGAGTGATTTGAATGCTGCCCACATTCCAAAGAATCAGAGGTAGATCCAGTGAGGTTTTCTGAGCAGTATTCAAACATTTCCGTAGCACTTTGTATAATGTGTGAACTTGCACGAACTGCATTTGCTGTGGTGTTGGAGTTTCTTTCCACTTTACTGTCAGAAGTTCCTCTCCCAGTTTGTTTTAATTCCTTTTCTGACATGAGTTCACAGCCCTTCAGTCTGTTTGTGCGCTCTGTGCCCACATACAGCAGGGACTTTTTGTTGAGTTTAGTGCTCAACTTATTGTGTAGATATGTCATCCTTTGTTTATCCTTACTCGCCATGAGGAGATAGGAAGGCTGAGACAAAATATGGTAATTTCATTCTTCGCAAATGCCTCTTTCAGACTGCTCCAGTGTTTTAGTTTCAGTATGTCTCTCTTTCTCTGTAGAGCACACTGGCTAGTTTCTACGGCATTGATTTTCAGGCATGTCATTTGCTGGTGGTCACTGAGTTTCCGAGTGAAAAGGAAAATATAAGGCAGAAAGCTTGAAAGATAAATGATATAAGTTCTATAAAGCATGTAATCTGCAAATTCGTGTACTTTCTCATTTTCGGGAGCTGTTGACCTACCACAGAAAGCGAAAACGTTCTCTACTTCAGAGGGTTTCAGGAAGCACATTCCACGTACTTTAGCCAATTGCCTTTCTGATTCATGGTCTTTGTAGTTGATCTTGAGTGCAATTTCATTTTTCTCAGCCAGCTTTTCTTCGAATGAAGCTCGCATGCCTTGATCTTTGTCTTTGGGAATATGTCTTTGAAGGATATGTATGCCGCCAATTCGAAATCCAGCTGGATAGATGCCGGACTGAATTCTACACCATTTTGCTTCCATTGTTCACAAATAAGAGCCAACGTCTTCTTGTATAATATATAAGCTAGCTGTTTTGCCCAGCAGAATGCAGTAAAACAGTGGAAGATCTAGGCTTACGTCACACAATGCACAGCTGCATTAGTAGCGAGTATTCGATTTCTAGGCGACTTTCTCAGACAAATCGATACCGGAGGGGGGGCAAATCAACCCCCCCTTTAGGAAGAAGATTTGAAAAAGCTACGTAAATTCTGTACTTCTCAAAAAAACCTGCTGACATCGTCGATTGCATCATATTCATAGGCTTTTCTGACAATGAGAGCCCATTTGTGTCTGACAATGAGAGTCTATTTGTCTGACAGTGAGAGCCAATTTGTATGCATAGCAATAAGAGAAATGTGCATTAAGCCACACATCTTGAATGTGCTTTCTCACAGAGTTCTGGTGACCAGAGGTGTTACAGTTATGCGCCCCATCATTTGACTGACTGACTGACTGACAATAAGAGTATCAACAGTAGTAGTACCAACATCTTTCAAACTTTTTAGTACTGTATTACAGATGACAGACCTTGTGTCAGCTTATGTGAGTGGCCTGACAAGGGCTTTTTTGGTATTGATGTGGCAATTCATTGAAATATTTTTGAATGTTTTGCACATGGACAATTTGGGATTTCTTTTTAATAGAAGTCGATTTCATATATTTAAATGTACCCTACAGTGCCCCGGCCGTACTTCTATGAATGACTTTGCCATTTTCACCAATGTAGATGTAACAGTCAATGGTTCCTTGTTATATTTTTATATAAGATTATGTACGTCAAAATGGAGTGCCTTCTGGAACCACAGTGTTTGTTACCTTCCTACAACTAAGTTTCATTGTGTGGATACCCTCCATACCATATCAACTCCGTCAAATTCAAGCTACATTTCACTGCAACTATTGTTGTAGAAAAATAAAATGTAATAACTGAAATTGTGCCATGTTGTCAATTTCCTATGGATTAGAGCTAATGCTATACTATAATGACCAAGGCACACATTCATCATCCCCATACCCACCCACTTTGTCGGTACATTTCAACAAGTCTAGTTTTGGGGTGAAGAGTTAAGTGTCACAGATGTGGACATCTATCGACTCTCCCTCTTGGACTGTCAAGGGAAAACAGTCTTACCAAGGACCTCTCTGCTTTCAGTCGCAGGTATATTTTATTGCCCAGTATATAATTTATTTACAAGCTGTAAAAACAACCATGGATTGTCATTTGTCCTTTTGAAAGCATGAACTTATTTACACAAGTGCTATTGTTTTAGTCTTCATTTTCTTTTTGCATTTGTTATGCGTGGCTGCTATGGGGTTCACTATAAGTGAAGCACGTACCCCATATTTGTATTATATTGTACAGACTGCGAATACTGCGTTTTGATGAGGAGGTGGGGGGGGGGGGGGGGGAGGGGGGGGGGCAAACTCAGGACAAAAGCTGTGGTTCTTTTTTCAGTGAGAGTTCTTTTCCTACAAAACTTCATATATCGTGCAATGCATTATACTACATCTAGTATTTTGTGGGGGGTTTTCAGATCAATAGTCTGTGTGTATATTTATGAAAGGGAGAGGGGCAAAAACTGTAGATTATGTTTGGCAAATTTTTTTCTATTTTATAAGGAGAGCAAACTAATTTGTATCAAATGTTTTACGTCCCTTTCAACACAATTTAGACCATTTAGGAAGCAGGCTGCTTCGACTCTGCCTGTCAGGGTTAATCCAGCCTAAGGGGTACAATGTCCTAACAGAAAGACGGAGATAATCAATAAAAATTCTCTTCACAGGGGAAATGAACTCGCTCTTCTGTGTGTAACAGCAAAGTGCCAACACCACAGAGAAAGACTGGAATTACAATAATTTTTTTTTCAACCCAAAATCAAGCAGTAAAATTTTTTTTTATCAAGTATATAACATGGACTACTCTACAAATCCAATTAGTAGAAAGGACAAACTATGTTATTCATGAACATTGACCTCAATCACATTCAGTGCTAAAGCACACTAACCAGTTCACGATCATTTCTTGTAGGTTATCTGATTGGTTGAGGCTAAAGGTCTGCTGTGACCTGATTGAGCTAGCCTCTGCATTTGTCGCGGCTGCGATTTTTGGCATTTTGTCGTCTGCGAATCGCAGCTGCGTTTTTGTGCATTTTTCAGAAGAAAAAAAGCTACTTCATAACCTATTACATATTTAGACATGTATTTTGATAATTTTAAGGTGTCCATGTATAGTTATTTTCATGCAAAGAATATAAGTACATTACTTTCCATTTATATCGCTGTTTGTCTTTATTTTCCCGTCTTTGTTGTGTTTTAAATTTGTTTGTCTGTTAATCTTTTTTTTTTATTGTTCTGATGTTTTGTTGGGTTTTTTTTCTAATTTTTCAAAATTTATATATAAATGTGTTATGTAAGGGTGTGTCTCCTCCAAAACCGAATACTGAACACTGGCAGGCCCCTTGTGTGTGATTCCATAATTTACTTGTAATATTCTGTCTTGTACTTTTTCTTGAATTACACGTGTTTAGGGTTAAAACGGCTAATCATCGGATAGGTGGACACACGCCCTTATTTGTTAATTTTTGTGCTTGTATATGTGCTGTTCTAATTTTAATTTCATTCTGTTGTGAAATCTCTATTTTTCACGTTTTTACACTGTGTGGCTAACAAATGATATTCTAGATGCTTAAACCAGAGTAGCCTACAAGAAATTCTGGTGCTTTAGATTAAATTACCCCTATTAACATATTGCTACATACGTCGTCACCGAGAGTTGAAAGCTTGAAAATTAATGGGAAATTTTATGGCAATTTTTGCCATTTTTGTGTCAAAAAAAATGGCAACAAACGCAGATGCTAGATTAAGTTTCAATATTTCATTTCTCCCTTGGATTAGGATGTGAAAGGAAGGCAGAAATTAAAAAGTGATCAGTTATTCAAATCACCGCTGTAGTGTTAGTGCTAGTGCTCATTTCACTAAGATAGGATGTAGCAGGTGTAGGCAGAGGCAGGTTTATCCTGCTACAAGAAGTTTTTCTTTTTTTTCTTTCCTATATTTACATGTATGTATATATGTAATTATTTCTTGCAGAGGTGATACAGTCTGGCATTGATAACTCAAACACGTTGGGGATTGACAAATATGTGTTTGACACATCCATAAATTTGGGTTAAACAATGATGAAAAATTAAAGAATGACAAATTTTATGAGCTATCCATTTAGAGTTTACTGTGTTCGTGTTATCCTACCCAACTATGGACGTGTTGGTGAAAGGCAAGTTTGACATCGTGAATTTTGACTCTTAAAAATGCCAGCAACAATAAAATTTGATATGTATGTGGGAATGCGTAATCTGTTTACCATTATCAAAGTTTCATGCACATTAATCTGTAAAATAAAGATTACAAAGTTTACAATTTAAGAATGAGTATTATTGTTGATTTGTTGTGCTTGTGGCTACTTTTTTTTTATTGGTATGAAATTACTTCCTTGGTGTGATTAACACAAAGGTCTGTCTCGTAATTGTCAGACTTTATTTTCCCACCATATGTCAGAGCCTCGTAATTGTCAGACTTTATTTTCCCACCGAACAGCAGAAGCCAGAGAACGTTATGTATTATACACCAAGAGCACACTGGCCAATACGATGGAGTATTGGTACAGCCAAGTGCAGGCGACTGGTTGTCTATTTTTATTAACCCTGTGTGCCGTTCTCTGTTATAACGTCTCATAGTTTAGTAAGGCCTCACGTTTCAGAAATGCCATCGTTCGCTTGGATGGATGGATAGAGTGGCAGGCCCCATCAGAAACCTTGGCTCTCCCAGGACCATCAGTTTCCTTCTTTATCTATAAGCGGATGTATTAGTATACTTGCATACACCTCTCTCTCCCACCCCCCACCCCCCACCCCTCCTCCCTCTGTCTTCCTTTCTCCTTGTCTTTTTTCTCTCTCCCTCTCTCTCATTCTCTCTCTCTCTCTCTCTCTCTCTCTCTCTCTCTCTCTCTCTCTCTCTCTCTCTCTCTCTCTCTCTCTCTCTCTCTCTCTCTCTCTCTTTCACTCTCCCCCTCTCTCTCTCTCCTTCTGTGGCGGAAAAGAAGAGTATGTGAGTGGTTGGCGGGTGCTCTGGTGTGGGTTGCTCCTTCTTTCATATCAGATCAAACATGTCATCCTTATCTCTCCTCCTCCTTTTTTGTGTATGTTACGCTCTTGTAAAACATGATCTTTTCTTCGGCACTTCTATGACCTTATTATCTCGCAAGTGCTGTAAAACTTTTACTAAAACTAAACAAAAAAGAAGAGTATCGAAAGGATAAAAAGACCGATGATGCTCTTGTGTTTGTTGAGTTTAGCGCTCAACTTATAGCGTAGATATGTCATACTTTATTTATTAACTTATTTGTGGACGTGTCTTTGCGTATGTGTGTGTGTGTGTTTTGAGCAGGAAAAGAAAAAAAGAGAAAAGTCAATAATTATTATGCCATTGAGAAAAAGGTACTCGTACATGTTTGTAGAAACAGCACAATTAAAGAAAATACATGTATTGAAGGCAGAACATTTTTTTGAGCAAGCAAGACTAGAAATGGGTGGCAAACCATAATTGCCTGTTCTGTTTCTGATTAATGTTATCATTATCATCATCATTACTTGTATTATTATTATTATTATTATTATTATTATTATTATTATTATTATTATTTAAATCAACATCATCATCTATAATCATAGTCAGTAGGCCTACTACATGTAGTATAAATACATCTATTTTTATTTGTAGCTTCATCATAGTATATTTTTGCGTCTCAAACAAGCTCACACGATTTATTCACTCCAGATCTTGTAACTCGTCCCTTTCTTTCAGTAACTCAGACATTCTACGTGGGTGGTTGGCGGATGCTCTGGTGTGGTTTGCTTCTTCTTTCCTATCAAACATATACATCTATCGTCCTTATCTCCCATCCTTCTATTTTTTTGTGCTTGTTACATCTTATAGTACCTCTAATTTTCGGCAATTATATGACCTTATTCTGTCCCCGTAGAATTATGCAAATTAAGATGGCCAAATTATGCGGGGGAAAATGCAAAATTATGCAAGTTACCGTAACACCATTCGCGACATGTTTTGCACTTTTACAACAAGAATTTTCTTGTTTTATTTACAGAAAAATTGAAAACAGAACATACCATTATCAGTAATTTGTTGTGTATTTAGAAAGAAAACAATACACATCAGTCAGAAAAAACAACAACAAAATAATATAATCTCAGTAACTTTCAGCTGTATATTAGATCTAGAATCTAGATCTAGATCTAGGAAGAAAAATGTAAAAAAATGTATTTTTTTATATTTTTTTTAAAATGACATCTGGACCTCTGATGCTGGCACATCGCTAAAGCCAGGGACACCTGTCAAACATGAAACATCAGCAGACATGAGAAGAACTTTTGATGGATTGGAAAATTGAACATGCTCAAGGAACAAAATCCGTAACCCATAACCATTAACCAAAATCTTCTAACAAGGGAAATAACCAATGTGTCACTTAAATGAGACTTATTACATTGGCTACTTCCCTTTAGTCACATGTCCAGGCGTTAATTTATTGTTTTGTGAAAAAAGGGGGGGGGGGGGGGAACGTGAAAAAATGCGGGGAATCCAAAATTATGTACATGTTGCAGAATTACGCGAAAAAAACGCGGCGCACAATCACATAATCCTACCGGGACAGCTTATTGTGTTGCAAATGTCACAAAACCATTACTAAAACAAGACATTCTAGATCTACTTGTTATCCTCCGTGTATCACATTTACCCCCCGCCCTAGTCCACGTTTCACGTTGTTGTTTTTTTCAAGTTATAACACCCCCTTTGCCATTTACTTTGCATGATAAACATCCACTCTAAACAATTTAGCGATCGTTTCGCTTCTGAAAATATTGACTTTGGAGGAGTTGTTATGAATTGTCCATTAATTCCGTCTCTGGAGCACCATAACTCCACAGACACTACTAGGCTAATGCCCTTACGTTTAGAAATACAGTCGAGTATGGATAACACGAACACTCAAAACTCGAAATCACAGATAGCTCGTACAATACTATATATACTATTCCAAGGCTGAACTGACAGGTTTTTGATTAGCACATTATTGCTCCAATAATTTAAAGCAAACGTCAAATAAAACTTTCTCACAATATAGTCATTCTTTCCTTTCTCTCGTACGCAACGTGTGACTATATATTATAGACTGCTGCTGTAACGGTTACAGATTATTATGCATGTAGGCTACAGTCGAACCTGCTCTAATGGCCACTCGCATTACATACGACAATCACCTGTACAAACAACCACTTCCCATTTCCTCCCTTGCCTGTTTTATTTTTACATTGTAGCGATACATGTAAGACGGACACCTGTTTAATATGGCCACTTTCCTCCTCCACAATGGATGACCATTTTCTCGGGCAGCTTCGGCTGCATTTTCTAAATTCAATGCATGTACGCTATCATACCATAATGACAAAGTCGGGTTGTAAAAATTTACTCTGAAGCCTAGCTCTGTAGATAATTTTTTCAAAGTTTGCTTTAAAAGATCAGTAGATTACCAATGAAAGTGAAAGTTACCCGGCCTGTGTTTCGCTCAGGGATGTAAGATTAAAACTTATTATAGATCTACACCATTAGTTACCAAAAGAAAAATAGATAAGATTTTACGGATCTCCACAAAAAGAAATCTGCTGTCACATGGTGCGCGCGCGCGCATACACACACACACTCTCTCTCTCTCTCTTTCTCTCTCTCTTTCTCTCTCTCTCTCTCTCTCTCTCTCTCTCTCTCTCTCTCTCTCTCTCTCTCTCTCTCCTGTTTAGTTTTAGTAGAGGTTTTACGGCACTCGCAACTGCATAAGGTCATATGAGCGCCAGAAGATTAGAGGTGTTACAAGAGAGTAACAAACATAAAAAGAAGAAGGGGAGATAAGGACGATAGATGTTTGATAGGAAAGAAGGAGCAAACCACACCAGAGCACCCGCCAACCACCCACTCTCTCTCTCTCTCCATTTATATATTATATATATATATACATGTATTATATTTATTTGTTTATTTGTACAGAGTATATATTTTAAGGCACTTTTTGGTATGTGTTTTACGGCGCTCGCAACTGCAGGTCATATGAGCGCGCGGGACACATAAAGCATTAATTTTCTGAATTCCAATTAGTAGGAAATTTTGAATTTTGCCCAGTTGGCGGCTGAAGCCTACTCTATATATCGATTTTTGACCCCCATTAATGGATCTTTAACGTGCGCAACTGGCACACGGGACCTAGGAGATTTTCCGCCCTTGTCCGAGGAAGCTAGGTGTAGATCTTTCCTACCATAATTATGGTCAGGGGTGTGGCTGAAAGACAGCAGTAGGAAGGAGCCAAGGAGAAGATTTTAGCTGTAGAAAGGCTGCAGTTAGAGTCAGGATCCCAGGGGAGGGTGCAGGGTGGGGGCAGAAAGTGTAGACGAAAGCAGACGACAGAACATTGTTTAAGAACAGGAAATTATTTGGAAGTAGAACATTTTATAGAAGAAAATGTTCCGTCTCTATCCGGATTCGAACCCACGACCTATTGAATGAGACAACGAGAGCCCCTAACGGCACTCTCGTAGAATTAAAAGGTTAGAATCTAGTGTATTTTCCAGTACGTACGTGTAAGAGTGTGGGTTAAGCGGCCCTATCAATTTTGAGGGGTTTTTTTTTTAAGAAGCGGGACTCTTTAATAATAGGAACAAGCCAAATGGGCTTAGAGCCTTTGCAAACTCCACAAAATGACTCGATTTTAGAACGTCCAGTGTTGAATTCGAACCGCAGCCGTCTATTCCGAAGTCCAGCATGATATCAACTGGGCTAATGGAGCACCTTGAAATGACAATATTTTCACACATGAATGCATATAGCCTTCTTCGGTTCAACTTGTCAAGGTGGTCCGCCTGCACTAAAATAAAAGTTAACGAAGAAAGAAAATATTGCTGGTGGGTATTGTTTGAACTGGTTTGTCAATTTATAAAAAGACTTAGAAAACCATTTTCACGTGTCATAGTGACCCCAACAGAAATTATAAGCTTATGTAAACGTTATTATATAATGACACAGCCGGTGGAAATAAGCATGATGACTAAAAAAAAGTGAAGAAACACGTGATGTATGCAGACTGGCGAGAGGCAATACAAAGCAGCAGACTCACAAGGATTGGATGGATCTTTAGCCCTGGTCATGCAGGATTTCATTTTTCAAGGCACGAACGTGCTGATAAACTAGCCGGCCAAGCTGAGATTGGCGGCACCATGCAATTAGATCCACCAACAGTCATGGCAGCAGTGACAGCATGGTTCAATGACCACAGAGAGGATGAAGGCATCACTTCACACACAATGGATAGATTTAGGGAAGCTGGTGTCTCTAGAGGGTCGGGGAGAGGAGACAGCAACCTGCGAGGAAAAGCCAGAAGAATATCCAACCAGCAGTAATAACTGGCACGATCAGCAGGCACACCCTTTCAATTGATCCTGGAGAGGAGGGAGGAGCAGCTATGGATCCAAGTAAGTACCTTGACTGTCCCAGAATCAACATTAAAAAGACCGCTGTATAATTAAAAGTTTTGTCATGGCTGAGATCTATTACACAATTTACATGTATAATTTATATAGGGCTCTTTGGTTCATGGCTAAACATCCCATTATTTCACAACGTTTTGAAACCCACCGAGCTAGATCTAACCTTTTTTCAGTATCCCAAATTGAATTATCATAATAATATTATTATTAAAGACAATTCTGTGAACTGTTGACATAGAAAAATCTAGCTTTTTTAACAATCAGCAATATCACAAATTTTGAGCCTCTGTCATCACGAATGAGTTTTTCAATGCTTTATCATTATATATTCTTGTGTTTGCAGACACGTGACAACATCTAGTTTGCTCATCGTGTAGATTCCCCCCCCCTTTTAAAATATATTGCACCAGTGGTAGATATCTACTTCTCACTTCCCACTAGCCTAGCTTCATATTAACGCATTCAAGTTCAGACTGACTTTCAGAGAGGCTCCCTTTGTCTGAGGAACTAAAAATTACGGCTTCTTTATCTCACGTTTTGACCAATTTTGTACGGTGGTTGCCATCTTGGTTGTAATGAAGGAACATAATATTACATTCATTTTGTTTATTCTTTAATTAATGGTGCATCCGAATCGAGAATTCATGAACTACTAAAACCACAGCCTTGGTTTACAAAATTGAAAATTATTAGATCTCTAGATCTTATAGTAATCTTTACATTTTTATGTTATGTGGTAATTTTCCTGTAAATTCCGGGACAGCCTCGAACATTGTAACTGTAGCCTAGGCCTAGCTAGGCCCTATAATAATTAATGCCAATTCCACATCATTTTGGCACGTATCTAAATTTGGATATAGGCATTTTTTCATCCATCTCTATGTTATAAAAAATAATCTTTCTTATAATGTGCGAGAGTACACTTCATTAACGCCCGAGGGGAGTAAATCTTTGCGAGAACGCCCCTGTGAGTAAATCACCATAATAAATCCCCAAACCCCCGTTTAAAGGCCCAGCCCACTTGACATGGTAACACATACATGAGTCGCCTGCATGATCATAGTCATAGTGACCATGGATGACGGCGTAGGTCATTATTCGCCACGACGAACCTCGACCTTTTGGAGAACACCAGCCTTGGAGAACACCCACAGTTGTTTGGAAAACAAGAACACGATTCTATTTTAGACTGACCAATGAAAAGGCGTAGAAAATGAATCATCGCTACTCTCAAAAACAACCGTTATCGAATTTGAAAAGAAAAACATGGTAAATATTCAGTCTCTATCCCGGAAATATATGCTTTATCTTTACTTCTGAGATTGGTGGTGAAAAAGTATTGTAAATGTTTTATATTTTTGGCGTAAACACGTACGTGAACATGGTACTTATTTTAGAGACTAAGAAATCCGTGATAAAAATAGCTTAGTGCACAACCCTTTGCACTTGTGGAAAACATGTCATATTATTTCTCTGGACAATTTTCACCCTTATCTTCAATTTATTTCCATTTTGAGTACCATATACGCTGGCTTATGTTTAGAGCTTGTAATTTATCCTATTGGGCTGATTATAAAGCAGTGAAATAATGCCGAAAAGTAAAAATTCCAAGCGACGTGGAGGTAAGTATCGAGAGGTAGTGTACCTCTCAGTATTGCGCCATGCAGCCATGTTGCCAGTAAACTCCACCTTCTCAGGGTCACGTTCATAGACCTTTCGACCATATGTTATTGTTTCAGCATATGTTTACATGAGTTTCTTGGAATGATTAGTAAAGCGATTTTTATGAGTTAAAAAATGTAGAGGTTATCAGAAAAGGGCTGGGGCTGATGCCTCTGGACCACCTGTTCCTTCTTGGTGAGGGCGAGGGTAGTTACTCAGCTGAAATCTTCTCTAAATCACATGGCCACTTCATGGTAATCATCATGACACACCAGAATGCCATTTGATGGTTCAAACTCTTGATAAGTTCCAGATGAGGTCTGGGTAAGAGGATGAAGACTCGAGTAGGAATATAATTTTTGGGAGGACTTCCGTGGTAACGAGCGACCACTATGACTATGAGACAGAGCAGAATTGAGGGCTTGGGCTTGGGGTAGGGAGGGGGAGGGGTAGGGTTAGGTCTAGATTTCTAGAACTAGATCTAGATCTAGGCCTCTTCTTTATTGTGTTCAATGGGGTGGTCGCTTGTTACCGAAGTCCTTCCTAATTTTTATCTATTCGGACCATGGGGACCCTGAGTCCGAATATGGGTTTAGTTTTAGGCCGGCACTATTTCTCCGAACGTTCGGGAAAATAAAGCGGGCACTATTTAGGCCTTCGCACGGTGTTTTTTTTACTTTCCCTCCCGTCTCACACTCAGCTACCAGTTGTCTATTTTCTACTAACTATTGATGCGCTGAACACGAATATCAACTTCTTTTCCGTCGCAAATTAATGTTTTTTGAAATATTTGATTGTTTTTAACCGAGATAGACATGCTTTGGACCAATCGGGGGCTTCCAGGGGGGCCTGCCCCACGGCCCACTGGGGTAAAAGAAAATCTGGGGGGTTACAGGGGGGCATGCCCCCATGTTTTTACCCATAATTTGATATTTCACAGTTTTAGATTTGAAATTGTCTTGAAAATAATTGATTTGCGACAGTATTAGTGGCTTTATGTGTGGAAAGTGGCTATTCTCACCTGCCCGGAAGTTCTCGCAAGATCAACTCCTCCCCTCTTCTCTCTCTCTCCGTCTCTTTCTGAATACTGTCTATCGGTGTGGACGATCAAATTGACCAAAACAAAGTTAAAAAATGATGTTAAAACACAAAAGTAAATTAATTTGGTTGTCTACAAAGATGCTACGGCTTTTTAACTTTTCGAATCGAGCCGAACTACGCGGGTCGCCATTTTGTTCTGCCCGGAAATTCTCGCGCTACTCCTCTCTCTCTTTCTCTCTCTCTCTCCTCTGCCCACAGACAAAATTGCACGCTTTTAGTAGGCTACAATTGTAATGGAACGTTTGTTCACGGCACAGAATTCTACAATTTTTCTGTTATCACAGTGTAGAATTCTGTGGTTTAGGGTGAACGCGCACCGGGTGAGAATAGCCACAAGACTCGCCTGCACTATTCTCACTCCGGGTGAGAATAGAGGTGGCCTTATGTGTGATCTGCAGCAAACAGTACAGCAGTTTGACCCCTGAAACAGTGCATCTGTGTGCGGGAGTGAAAGTAAAAATTTACCCTTCGCACTATTTATCCGAACACTCTGAAATCACATGCTTTCCCGCAAATTTCGGATGTAATATAGATTCTAGATCTAGATTCTAGATCTAGAGATCTATAGTTATGTATTATAGGCCTACCAAAGATTGTTCGTGTAACAATATGGTTCAATCAGTCCAAAAAATGTCCGCAGTAAATATTTATATATAAAGAAATGCTACAATTCCAAACAGTTTTTCGCTGCAGGTGTTGCCTATGAAGGGTGCTGCTCTTAAACGTAAGGTGTTGTGTTCACTCGTGTGCTGTCTAGATCTAGATCTAGATCTACGGAGGGTTATTGATAACGACACATAGAACTAGCATAGACTGCGTTTGTCACTGCCGCGACCAATGTACTGACACAGGCAGGCCCCTTAATGTGTGTGATTCCATAATTTACATGTAATATCCTGTACTTTAAAAAAAAATTGGGCACATTTAGGGTTAAAACAGCCAATCTTCTTCGGACAGGTGGACACACGCCCTTATTTTGTTAATGTTTGTTGTTGTTTATGGGCTGTTCTAATTTTGATTCCATTCTGTAGTGAAACCTTTCTTTTTCACGTTTTTACACTCATCTAAAAATCTCTTGACTAGAGCGTGTGTGTGTTTGTTTTTCGGGCTTTATTTCAGCCTTTATTCAGTAACAGTTTAAAGTATACAAAAATAGAAACACAGGATCCATTCATTCCAGGGCTCATGAATCGTTCCTCTCTTTCAGTTTCACTCATTCATTCAATTCCCGTGTTCTCTCCCGCGGCTCATCCCCGTCCGCATGACTTTCATACCCCACCCCTTCCCTCCAGGAACACACAAAGAAAATTTCACTCATTCCCTTGCACCATGCGAACCATGGACAATAATATAGGCAAAACACTGCCTGAGCTGCATTCTTTTCGTTCGTGAGCTATGGACCAGGCCAGGGGGGTCGGTGTCGTCGTCTTGTTGTAGTTGCTGTCGCCTTGTAGGTACACTCGCACACATTCTTCCTTTCACCCGCTCTTTCACTCACACTGTCTCTCCATCCACAGCTCAGCTCGTCATATGTTCAAAAGTTGCCCACTGGTCATGTTTAGTTAGTGTGTGTATAAGTTTGTGTGTGTACATGTGCATGATGGTGATGGGTGTGTGGTGGGTGTTACTGAAGGTTGTCTGTAGGCGGGCTTGCCATGTGGTGTTCTTTCCCAGACCAGAGGCAGAATGAAAGTTGGCGCCGAACTCTCGCAATAAATAGGCAAAAAATCACGAGGCCGCAAACCGTTCGGAGAAATAAAGAATGGCACTATTTCTCCGAACGTTCGGAGAAATAGTCACTTCGTTAGTTTTTCTATTCGGACTCGGGTCCAAAAAAAAGGTTTTATTTATTCGGACTCAGCTCAGCTTCTAGATCTAGATCCTAGACCAGATCTAAGTGAGTTATGTAAGAAGGTTACATTATATATTTTGTCGGGGGGGGGGGGGGGGTTTATGTAAAATTAGAATTAGAACTAGAATTGCCTGCTAGGACTGTGTAATTGGGTCAAAAGTCAAAGGACTGCTCTCTCATTAGAAGTCTAGTATTAGATCTTCCCAAGGCCAAAGGCAGTGTCTAAGTACACGGTGACCGACAACTCAGGGTCTTTCCACCACCACTAGATCTATAGCATCATCATTACTTCCATCACCATTTTTTTTTTTTAACATGTTTAAAATTTCATTTTGTTATAATGTGTTCTAGATCTAGACTAGTTTTTCTGTGCATCGCACAAAATCGACACCGTGGCCTCTTCTCAACACCCCTCCCCCCAATAAGCCAAGAGTGCGAGATCGCTACGCGCAATCTCATAGGTCGACATAATTAACTTTGCACCGGCAAGGTCAGCTCAACTTACTCGCTCTGTTTATACTAATGATGCAGGAGGGCCAGTTTAGATAGATCTAGATCTAGATCTAGCAATAATTGGATGCTAGAGAGGTGAGCAGAGTAGTAAGCCTGATTCCCTGTAAAGACTTCTCTGTTGACATCCACCCCTTAGCCTTAGCACTTTTAAGGATCTTTTACTTTTATGTAGTTACAAGCACCGTAAAACCTCTACTAAAACAAACACTTACTATTACTACTGACTTACCTACCTGTTGTCCATTTTCGATGGCTTTGTTTTGTATGAATGTTGTTTAAGTGAATAATCATTATGAATCTTCAAAATGACTCTTAATTCTCTTTGATCAGGGGGGAAAGGTCAGGAGGCAGCTGCAGTTCCTGCACCACGCACCAGAAATGAGGATGATGAAAGTGTGGCAGATAATTGGAGCACCCAGAGTGTGCTGTCAGATGACACTAGTTGGCATGGTTCAGGTACGTGCCCAACTTTTAGCCATTTCCTGATGTATGATTGTGTCTTTGTGTCTATTCTGTCGTCCGTACACGAATAAAATAAGGGAGATGTTTGTTGATACAGAGGTTAATCTTGGTCTGTTCTTAGAAATGTGTGTTGAAAATGTTTTTACTACACTCTTTCTTATGAGTAAGTTTATAACTGTGTAGTGATGGTGCAGTGGTTTAGAAGATGAAATTTTAGTTGCTAAGTCTACAATCATAGCTCTCGTTCTTTTTATGTTTTTGGCTTGGTCTTTTAATTTTAAAAAATTGTGTTTTGTGCTTTTTTTTCTTCTTTCCCTCTTATTCTTTCACATTACTTGAAGCAGTACAGAATTGTGAACTTTTGCAATGCAACAATGATAGTTGCACACTAGATATAAACTTTTTTTGATTGGATATCAAGCAAAGTGATTCCGTTCAGGCTATCCTGGGTCCTTTTTTTTTAAAAAAACGAAGAGTAGGATTTTTTGTGTGTTCAAATGCTGTATAAAACGGTGTTGTCCGTGTATAAAACGGTGTTGTCCGTTTTCTTCATGTAAAAACCGTCATGTTCAGAATTCTTCTCTCCATTAGAAAGGCTTTCCTTCTACTATCTCTTCTACTGATGTTCAGAACATTTCATCGGCATATATTTGCAAATTTTGTGATATTTTTCTTCCCCCTTCTTTGTGGCAGCATGACGGTTACTTTCAGGGCTTACACATACATCTGAACCTATTAAAATTTATGATTGACTAAATTCAATAGAATGTCAAATAGGTAAATATATTTCTGTTTAAGTCTATCATGTAATTAACCATTGTGCAGTTTAGAAAATAAATGTTAAAATTGTATTCATTTGCTTTATTTAAATATTGTTTCTTTTGATTTTCAGACCAAGGTCACAATACAGAGGAGGATGCAGAGGATACAACAGAGCAGGAAAATTTCGAGGATCGGTTCATGGAATGCCTGGATTCTACCTTGCAGAAAAGGTAAAAATCTGGGTGCTGTTTGTTTGTGGGAATCTTTTATGTCTGATCAAATTTTGCAAAACTCAAAATGCTTTTACAAAAGGTAGGTGCATATTTTTTACTTTCTTTTTACACTGTCATTACGAATCATGTTTTCACAGTGGTTTCTAAAATTTTCATTCTATTTTTCTAGCGCACAGTCTCGTCTGAAAGCTCTTCAAGGGATACAGAAAGCTCTTCAAAAGAAATATGTGGCAGAGTTTTTACTTGAAAGGTCAGTGACTAAGTCTAATATTGCTGTATAGCTGCGAACCATATTGTGTGTTTTCTTTGTTATTGTATAAATAGCAATTGATATGAACTGTATAATAGTAAAAAGTAGGAAAAGAAGGCAAGAGTGGGATCATGTTTCCACATGTATTAATGTATTTTTGTCTCTTTGAAAGTGTCTTGATTTTAAAATCCCTCAATGGATTATTTTCTCTTATTGATATCAGTCAGGTTGTTTTTCTCTTTTCTTTTTCGCAAAATGAAATTTCATTTGAGAATGTTTCAAATGCTTAAGACTCCACTAAACGCCATTTGGAAAAGTGATGTTTGATGGCAGTCTTACACTGAACAGTTGATTGATTGTTTATTGTAATTCTACGCATCAATGACAATATCTTTTGCGTGAAATTTTGATTTACTTTCTAATTTGCGCGTTAAAAGTGAAAGAAAGTGTGCATTTTTATAATTGACAGATATTGCATTTGACACTGAAGAAAAAATGTAGTTGTTTGTTGATGGTATGTCTGTGGAATAGATTAAATTATTGTGATAATGGGAATATTTGATTGTTAACTAACATACTTTAGATGTCTGTACTATATTCTTGTTACATCATGATTCGATGAGATTTATCTTATATGGAATTCAAGTTATTGCGACATTATTACTGATAGTAAGTCTTTCCTTTGAGAACTATACGATGTGCAAGTTTTATGAACATGAATAATGTTTGCTCCTATATGATTAATGAAAAATCTCAGCTCATGCTCTTTAGTCTAGAAGTATAGTGCATGCATGTTGTGCCTATGCACCTCTGGTATGGTTCCCTGTGCCTTCAGGCATGGTTGTTTGGTTAACCAGGTTCTCGAGTATGAAGGATTGCTTCTCATTTATAGAAAGGAACAAACAGAAAGTGAGTGGGGGTAGATGGACACTCAAAGGAATAAGAACCTAAGTCTTTTGTAACCTTTAAATCTTTGGAAGGATAGCAGCGAGATCTGGGAAACCTTTGGAGCTTGCACTGTTCAAATAAACTGTTTAGTGTTGCATTGGGTTTTCTGGCAGCAGATTTTTCAGCTGGTCATGTGGGGAGCTGTTTTCGTGTGCCTGAACAATCTCTTTGTGTTTTTGTTTTTCCAGCATGACATTGGTGATTATTTTTTTTTACGGGTGGGGGAGGGGTTGTTGTTTGTTTGGTTTGGTGTAGTTTAACGCTTTGCCCCCAGGGGACGCCGATCAGCAACGGTAAGAAGCCGTCCCTTTTCCTCGTGGGACGCCGATCGGTGATGGTGTGATATAGCATTTACCGCACCTGTATCCTGGTCCGTGGGGATAAGTGTTGCGCGCTCTGCTCGCTGTGCAGGTGAAAAATGTTTTTAAAAAATACTGTACACTTTTTTAGGCTCATAGTATCTGCCAATTTATAGAAGTATGTTTTTGTACAGCATAACATGACCATATTTCTTCATTCCTATATTTCAGGAAAGAGACAGTTTCAGACAACTTGGTGAAATGTCTGCGTAAGGGCAAAGGGGAAGAGCAAATTGTGGCCACATCGTGCCTGGGCCTTATGGCTATCCAGCTGGGGCCAGAAGCAGAGTCCATGTTTATGAGCGTCCAGCCAGTGTTGAGTGTGCTCCTGACAGACAACTCATCACACTACAAAGTCAGAGGTATGTGCGCCACCACGCTTGCCATGATGTGCCTGTTGTGCAGTGATGACCTTGAGGTAAGTTGCTCTTTATCTTCAGTGCTTGAATAATCAAAGAGGGGGGGGGGAGAGGAGGCAAGTGGATAGTAGCTGCAGCGCCTTTAAATAAAACGGTCATTCTCTTGCCTGCAGAGGGACAAAAGGGTGAGAAACAGGTACCAGTGATTAATCTAATTCACCCCTTTGTCTTTCAGAGAAGTTTAGTGTTAGGCTTTTTGTTATACTGATGCTGATTTGATTTTGCCTCAATGTCACAGTTTATGTTTGGTTGTTTTTTTTACTGTTAGCAGCAATTCAGGAGATTACCACCCGCTATGTATATGAAATTTTGATTTCCATTTTGCCAGTTCCTTAATGTGATTCTGTTCACGGCAGTCCTGTTGCCAGTGGTTGGCAGATGCCTCTGGTGGCTCCTCCTTTTTTCCTATCATCTCTTGTTTTCTGGTGGTAGGTTTCTGGAAACTCACATTTTTATCCCCAAACTCTTATTTTGGGAAGATTCAGAGGAAAAGTCCTACTTTTGGTCATGGAGTGGTAGGCAGTTTTGAAAAATATACAGCCCCCCATATTATATGCGTGAGATCCTACCAGGATTGGGCCAATAAGGAGGAAATAATGCCAAAAAGGATTTTCCAAATGCTAAAAGTAAAGAAAGAAAAGAGAATATGCAAAACACCTTTGGATAATCTTGACTTAGTTGAACGGATTTCTGGAATCTCAATGCTGCAACCAGCAGTTCTTAAATTAAAGCTAAGACTGATGCTCGAATAGTATTGATTTCATAGGTGTTGAGAGATCTTAAATTGGGCCAATTTTAGAGTCAAAGTAGGCCCCCTGTATTGTACGTGAGGCCGTGTTATATGTGAGTATATTGGGTATGTGTTTTGCATTGGACTAGGTGACTGGATATATCTGGATATTGTTAAGGACTGGGATCAGATTTTTGTAGGAAATTTGTCTTTTGTCTTGCTTTTTTCTTATCTTTGTAACTGTTTTACATTAAAATTTGCATTTTTGCTTATAGTGAAGAAAAGTTTTTATCGAGGGAAATGATAATGTCACTTTCACAGAAGACAAAGACAGCAATCAAGTCATTTGAGGACATCTTCAAGCTGGGGTATGGCAAGGGAGAGAATTCCCCAAGCGTACCACCTGAAATGAGCTGGTTGATGAGTCAGGCCCTGTCTGCCTGGTGCTTACTGCTCACTGTGGCACCACAGTATGAAGTGCAGACCCACATCAACAAGTAAGTTTCTTTAATTAGGATTGAGGGTTTTTTGGTCTTTCAAGTACAAATGAGGGCGGAGCTGCTTATGGCTGCCAACTTCTGGCTTCTAATCTATAGCCATTTGTGTCCTGAGATAAAATCTGAAGCAAGTGAATCGCTATTATTTGCACAAAATGCCCAAAACAGGCTGAAGAGTTTAGTGCAAAAATATTCTATTCATGCTGATGGAAGCCATTTGCTTTATTTTACTTGGCAAAGGTTTTCCTTCATCTTCCAGTCGAAAACTCAAAATGCCTCGGCAGCCGATGAAATCGTTCACATCACACATAACCATGAGGATAGAATCGAATTTTAGTGCTGATGGTAGTTCTGACTTTTAAGATTTTGTGCTGAAATTCTTGAAGTTGGTTTTTCTCAGCTGTTAGTGAAAAGCTGTATAAATTTGAGTTCAAATTCTTGTTGTAGTTTTGAATATTACTGAGTTAAGTGACTTGTCTTTCATTGAAAAAATTGGTCATGGTATTCAAACTGTCCTGAAAATGTGCTTTGTTCTGCTTTTAAATTTTACAGTCACCTGGGCTACCTACAGGATCTACTCCAGAGCTCCGATGTGGATCTACGTATGGCAGCAGGGGAGGCCGTTGCGCTGTTGTATGAACTAGCCAGGGACTCTGATGAGGTGAGTCCAATTGCAATTACAAAATTTTTTCTTTTAGTGTACCTGCACAAAGTCTTGCTAATCTTTACAGCTGTTGATAGCATGTCTTCAGTTTAAAAAAAGCCCCCAAAAAACCTCAAAAACCCAAATATTTCTCTTTTAATGATTGGGAGTTTTTATATATATATTGTGCTTCAATCGATATTGTCTTGTTTATGGATTTTTAATAGTTTTGACAGCAAAGTTTTTTCATGTGTTAAATATGTATTTCCTTGTTTTAGCACAGAATGTTGTTTTCAATTGCAGTTGTCAATTTCTTCGTGTTACTATGTCTTTGGGGCCTTTTTTTTCCTACAGGACTTTGAGCATGAGGAGGAGACCTCGCTGTGTGAGTTACTGAAGCAGCTGGCCACTGACTCTGTGAAACATCGTGCCAAAAAGGACCGCAGGCAGCAGCGCTCATGCTTTAGAGATGTGCAGCGTTATGTTGTGGTAAGACACTATTTATTTCTAGAAACACTGATAGTGTATACCAATTCCTAATTGTTAGCTTTGACTGTATGACATAGCATAACATCCTTATGGATGTTAAGCGCATTAAAGTATTAACTCCTATGCTTTTTTTTGGGGGGGAGGGTGGGGTTCTGTTTTGTTGAATGCCCTTTAAAAAAAACAACAACTTCAGAATGGTTGTCTGTAGTGTTTAATCTCAAGTTGTGTTTATTTTTCATGAAAGTTTGCTAAACATGTTGAACCGGTCTTTTCTACTTTTCATTATTTCTTGTAAAATGTGACTGCATGTGAGGGAGGATTGTGTCTGATTGATGGAGAAGATATAAATGCTGCAATGACTGTGTTTTGAATGTGTTCACGGGCTTTAAAAGTCTGGAAAATACAGTCTTGTGTATCCTTTCTCATTGCTGTCTCCTGGTCTCCTTTTTTTTTTTTTTTTAAACTATCTCCTTCTCACTCTCGAATACACATCTATCTCCTTTCTGCCCTTCACTTTTTCCTAATTAGGTCCCTGAATTATTACCTCTGCTTGATAAAATGTTTGAATAATGTAGAGTAAATGAGTTGACCTTTGAGGCCTGGCCTCAGGTACAATAGATTGGACCTTTAAATTGCAGCCAGGCATAGAAAGGACATTTTTTTGATAGAGCTCCGGTGTCCACAATTGCAGTACAATGTAAGCAAATTAAAGTTCTGAGTTGTCTGGGTTTCAGAATAAAGTGTCATTGAAGTTTTTCTAGATCTGGATTTTATTCCCCTTCCCCACCCACACACTACTAAATATGCAGTTCATCCTACATTACCTTTTCGTTACTAAATGTCCCTTGAAGTTATGTGTTAAATTTAAAGTTTTATAAAAACAATAGTAAGCTGGGGTATTTAAAAAACCCAGACCAAAAGCTTGTCTTCTGTCACATCACTCCTAGTTGTAGGTTAAAAAGTAGTTACAATTTTTAAAAACCCACCAAAATAATATTCATTGCCTTTATTCACCTTTTAGCAATTCTACGCCTTTTTGACTTGCTTTTCTGTCTTCAGTAGTGATTATTATTTCTTTTCTCTTGTCAGCAATTTTGTTCTGAGTATCATGTTACCGTTTTGATTTTAATAATGGTTCTTATGATCTACAATTGAAGGTTATTAAAATTTTAAGTTTATAAAATTTTGTTTGGAATGCTTTTTTATGTTTGTTTCCTCATCATTAATTTGTTTGTTAATGAGGTTCATCTTATGTAAGTATAAACTTTTTTGTCTTTCAGGAATGTGAGAATCCAAGTGAGGTGGTGAAACTGGGCAAAGAGAATCTGCTTGAGATCTGCAGCTGGAGTCAGAAACGACAATACGACAGTTTCTGTCAAATTCTCCAGACTGGAACCTTGGTGCACATGAAGGTTTGTGCTCCACTTGTGGAGTCCCCCAAGTGTAGTTAAATTTTGTAGCCCATGGCCTGCTCTCATTTATCTAAAGAAATTGAGATGACTTTTAGGGCTGTTCCTTAGATGATCTTTTTTGTGAAGCATTTTGAAGAAATATTTTACACAATCTGTAGTTGGGTGGATGCAGGGTGACTGCCAGGCCCCGGGAATTTGATAAAAATCGCTGAGACCCGGGAATTTGAGGAATTCTGGGAATGTCCCGGGAAAATACATATAAGTTCTCGAACATTTAAAAACCAATTTGGATAATATCCTTGGGTTCATTTTTGCCGGTCGCGATTGTGATATTGATTCGGCTTTTCTTGGTCTGAGAGTACGTTTTACACGAAAAGGCGCTATGACGACAAGCGGAAGTGTATTTGTGATACCAAAGCTCGATCTACTTTCGCTTTGGTTACCACCCAGAAATTTACTGGTAGCAGTCTGATTAATGCAACATTTGTGACATGCAGGTTGTAGGCCTACATTACAAACGCTGTGTTGCCATGAAAATAAATCAATATTTGTCCTGTGCTGTCTCTTGAGGAAAAAAAAAAGTTATACAAGTGTCTAGTCGGGTTCGCCATTGTAACCGGTCAGTGAACCTGTGTGTTCGCCTCACATCGTGAGTACTGGTGATCGTTGGGACCACCAAAGTTCATTCAAAGTCTGAGGGCTGCGGAGTGTAGGGCTCCGGAAAAAGGGGGTATTATTGAAATTTTTTGAAAGATACAATCGGGGGAGGGATAGGGTTGAAGGCAGCACAGGATGACAAATACTGAACTTGGATACAAATTTTAGTATTTAGAATTTTTATTATTACTAGAGCTTTCTGCAAAGCGTTGGTGCAGGCCTTGTGTGGAATTGGGATCTGCCATACCTATACCTTGTAAACCATGTTTTTTAACATGATAGTAAAGTACATGTCTTATCTATATTTTAGCTTTCTATTCAAGATTCACAGATTTTCAGTGTCACTGCATCTTGCCCTCCCACAGTTCTTACACCTCTTACACTGAATAGGCCTGTTAGACTATTAGATTGCTTATCAATATATAGAAGGGAAACAATAAATCCTGGATTGTTGGTCCCTATATTAACATGATTAAGTTGAATTATGTCTCTGTAATTGTACTTTTATTTTATCTGCCCTCACAACAAAGATTTGTCAGATCTTTGTGATCTTTACTCATTCCTCCTTCCTGTTTTAATCACATGTACTCATGCTCATTGATATTCAGTCTTGTCAGTGAAGCCAGAGAGGGCAGACCTCATATTACTTTCTTATTAAATCAACTTTCTTCATCTTGAAACAGAGTTTTTACTTTTGTCTTATTAAATACAATAATGGCAAACAACCCCAGTACAACAAGGCCTACTTGAGCCATTCTAGTTATTACTCTACTTTGAGTTTGAGCAATAATTTTTTTGCTTTTCTCGTTTATTAAATAAACCTTGAGACCCAGGCTGGTTCTTGACAGTCGATGTTCTGGTTCTAGGCTCAAAACAAGATTCATTTTTATATAGTTTATATAGGCGAATATGATGACAGGAAAATAAAAAGAAGTAAGAACAGACTGAAATACATAAGTCACACAGTACCCCAGTGCCACACTGACATGTTGGTGGCTGAATATAACGTACTTACATGTATGTGTGTATGTACGTATGTATATATAAATGGAGCATGCACTGTCATTGTTATGTAACATGCCCCTGGAAAATGGATGAGCCCCCTTGGAAATTTGAGAAGCCGGGATGGCAGTCACCTTGTGGATGGTTGGGGCCCTGATGTGGTTTGCTGGGGTCTCTGATGTGGTTTGCTCCTTCTTTCCTTTGAAACATCTCTCATTCTTATCTCTCCTGCTTTTCTCTATATGTTAATCTCTAGTAACACCTGTAGTCTCAGGCTCTTGATTTATTTGTGTTGCAAGTGGTGTAAAACTACAAAAACTAAAAAGACTGCTGTCATGTGTCCTCAGGCTAACCCTATCTTGCGAGAAATGTTTGACCTGGGAGCCCCAGGCCAGGACGAGTACAGCCACACCAAGTCTCTCTCCAAGGCCCAAAGGGTAAGCATTCAGCAGCTCTGGTCACGTGCTGGGGTGTCACAACTGCTTTAGACCGCCGTCTGTGGTGTAACGGTTAGGCGCTTCGCCATCGCACACAGAACACCTGAGATTATTTCTCTTGCGAGGAGTTTTTAGCGAGTATATCGGTCTTTCTGCTGAGATGTATCCCTCTCAGCTCAGGTTGATCCTGACATCCAGGGTTGTTGATAAATTTTGTTGATGGGAGTGTAAATAAAAACACATAAATTTTTTAAACAGCTTTTGTTCTTCCTGTGTTTGATTACAGGGTGATCCAAAAATAACAAAACAACTTTACTTTTTTTTGTTAAAACTTTCCTCCACACTGAAGGTTTGCGTTTCAAATTTGTACTCATTTGGAAGTCAAATGGAATTTGTTTGATATTCACTTTAGATATATCCACAAAACAGTTTTGTTCTACATAGTGCGTAGAAAAACAACCCATTTTCAGCTATGTCCCCATTTTTGTAGCATGACGTACTAGTTCGCATTAGGCCGACCACTAAAACTCCCAACGATTGTGCCTTATTGCAAACTACAGTAGTCTAACAGGCCAACAGAAGTTTGCAGATAGTTTTTCTCAAGTTTCGTTTGCCTGCTGAGATCATGGTTAAGATTAGTAAAGAGCAGAGAGCTTTTTGCATTGAACATTTCTTCACCACCAATTCATTTAGTAAGTTTCGCACAAGGTACGGAAATAATTTTAAAGTGCCCTTAAGGCCTTCTTTGATGTTAAAGGGTGGAAATTGTCCATCAGTTATACCTGAATAGAATCAGGACTAAATATTCCCAGACAAAACGACCACCACAGGTCAAACACACACCATTCGCACCCATTGAAATGTTACCATTGTGCAGAATTCAGTAGATGAGCCCCATGAGGTGTCTCTCTGTAGGCGATGTCTGCAGCAATGACTTTCCTTCATCTCAAACGGGCCGTATTCTCAAGGCAGATCTTCATCTACGACCTTACCATTTTCCCATTCGGGGAAGCCATCAGAGGGTAGCAAAATGTTCATGATTCCTCAATCATCTTGAAAAGCGTGAACATTTCCTGTATGGCATTTGGCTCCTTGGCAATACCCATATTCATCTTTCAAGTTATATCAACTCCACAAATGCTGCCTATTTGGGCAACACCCCCCCCCCCCCCCCCTATATTGTCTCTAGAAAGTGATTTGCGTTTAGGGTTGGGAACGTGTATTGTTGGTTTAAAGTTGTTTTCTTCACTTTTCTATGACTCTTGAGTTGGGTTTTTTAAAATTCTCAAAACATGACCATGTGCTGAGGAGATCAATATGGTAGATTCTTTTTCAGCTTGTTGACATTGGAAAGATTTGCAACAGGCAGGTGGTCAGTGGGCTCTGATGTGGATTATTCTTTCTTTTCAGTTTTGTTATTGCCTTATTCTGGTTTTGTGGTTTATTGTTAGTATGATGAGTCTTTTACACCAGCTGATTTTCTCCCAATTTTTTTCTTAATGGCATAGGAAGTGGTTGTGTTGAGTACGCGTAACAAAAAGAAAATGGCATTCCTCAAAAGTGCATATTTTTTAGGGCGTCATGTCAAGGTGGGTGAAGTTTAGGGTTGTTTTAAATCTGTTTCCGTT
The DNA here is from genome assembly GCF_000002075.1 of Aplysia californica. NCBI lineage: Eukaryota > Metazoa > Mollusca > Gastropoda > Aplysiida > Aplysiidae > Aplysia > Aplysia californica. The sequence goes on from NW_004797816.1 coordinate 94,182, forward strand.
TCCTTGTCAGGCATTTTTATGGTGGTTTTGAATAAAACTCTTTTCGGGCTCAAAGAAAAGTTTTCTTTACATCATCTTGCAGATAGATGGAGGGTACCTCTATTCTTTTTTGTGCTTAATTTTGGTCTGTACTTTTCTCTCCCCCCCCCCCCCCCCCCCCCCCCCCATAATATTTTCTATGGGTATGTACTTTTGTATTGTTTCAATCTCACTTTGTCAGTGGTTGGCAGATGCCCTGATGTGCTTTGTTCTCTCTTTCCTGTCAAATATCTATTATCATCCTTATTAAAAAATCTCTCCTTTTTTTTGTGTATGGTACTCTCTTGTAACACCTCTAGTCTTCAGCACTGTTGCAAGTGCAGTAAAATTGTTACTTAAACACACACAAAAATTCTATCATCTGTGTCTTTCCTCCTTTTTTTTTGTTTGTTACTCTCTTGGAACACCTAATCTTCAGCTCTTATATGACCTAATTGTTTTGCAAGTGCTTTAAATCTCTTTTGAAAACGAACAGATCTCAATTCTTTTGCTGTCAGGTGTATGCTGGTCTGTAAAATTACATTTGTCCATCATGCTTCTTTCTCAATACTGAATCAGTTGTTGATGTTTTCTATGCTTTGTGTTTATCTTACAGACTTTCATCAATGCTGCATCCTTTAAAGCACGTACCAAAACCAGAGCAAAGCAGAGGGACAAGAGAGCAGTGACAGTGAACGGATACTAAACCCTTGTGAAATATCTGCCATAATTTTGCCATCCTTTCTGCTAGTGTTGGGAAGGTGGTCGTCTTTGTCTTTGGGGTTGTTTTTTTTCCTTACCTGTTTGTGAAGCAAAAATAATGTCACCTGGGATAGAAAGTAGTGATGTGGATGCTTAGGGGCCTATTCTCTTGTGTAAATATTTTGCTTGGAAGGTTTAGTTATTCTTTTTAGTGAGGGGTTTGGGGTTATTAATATAATATAGAAAGGAGGGTAAGACCATTAAACATTTTTTTGCTCACTTGTTGAAATGACCAGTGGTTGAAAGTTTTTGGTTTTTTTTAATGCTTATGGTTTGACAACAAAAAGTACATGTGTTCATTTACTTTTCTTTGTATTTACTCTGTCATGGAGGATTATATCATCAGGTTCTGCTCTAGCATAATGTAGTGCTGAATTTTCCTATCATAGTTTGGTTTGGATGGATGACAGTGTACTAATTTTTCTATAATCGACAAATTGCATTAGTTACTAATTTTGTGGCCAAATGTGAGATTCATGTGATACTGTACCAGGAGCATTTCTTTTTCTATATTTTCAGCTGCTAGTCATCTAGTATGATCTAGCTACTGTTACAGTAGACCATTTATTGTTCAGAAATTTTTGTCGAGATAATTATTCCTAGCGGTAGATTCTGTATTATTGTTTTGTTTTATTCAGTGAAAACTAAAAACAAGAATAGGCTTGTCAGGAAAGTAACCCTGCACCCGCACGTCTTCCTCTGTGAGTTCTTTCTGTGTAGTGGCTTTGATGTCCCATAATTACAGTTTCTGAGTGCCAGGTGGCCCCCGAGTCGGACGGTTCCGTCTACATCTGAAGAGTAGTGCTGTGCTGACAGAGGCTTATGTTATGTCTTTTGGTGCCCTCAGTTCTAGTACCTTCCTGCCACTGTAGAGGACAATACTGGTCTTTCTACCTCTTGCTGAAGTCTAAGATTTCTGTAGGCTTACCTTCTAACAGATCTCTTCTTCAACATATTAACAGGACATATCTAAACCGTGAGGAATGTAGGCATGATTGTTGAAATTTTTAAAGATAATTGTGATAACTGTTTTGGTTTATTATCAAAGTGATTTATAGGATAAAAGACTGTCTACTTGTCCAGAGGAAAAGGGGTTATAGAAAAAAAGAAAAGAAAAAAAAGGATGAGTTTGTATTATTTCTGGCTTTTGCCCTCTCTCCCGTCATAATGGATTTCTTTTATCTATGGTTGTGTGAGTGATCGGCCCGCTTCCATACTCCATCTCCGTAGGTTTTCTCGAGTGTTTCTTTGAAGCATGTACATAGATTAGATTTCATAGTGTGAAAGATTGAACAGAGTTGTGTACATATATGATGTCATGTATTAATATATGCAAAGTGTGTTTTGAAACTGTCGGAAGTTGTATCCTCCCCTCCCCTCTCACATTTCAAAGAAATCTTCATTATCATGTTTTTACTGCCATCATGTTTCTCTTAGAGATTTTAATAAAATGCTTCACCGACAAGAGTACTCGTATTCATCAGAATGAATATTATTCTCATATAATTCTAGTGGCAAAGCCACTTTGGCCTTCAAAGTAGTCTTGCAAAGACAATTATCTATGGTATTTATTTATGCAATTTGAAAAAAAATTCATTCATGCTTAGTGTGTACAATCATAACAGTAAACGCTGTCTTTTTCTGTGATTGGGGTTTTTGAGTCGAAGGTTGTTAAAGTCTCTTGGTATAATTTCTTCATGCAGCCAGCTGACGTGAACAATGAGTTTTTGTATAATGACAGGGAGCAGGGCTTTTTTTTATGGGGTTTCTTATTGAAAACATTTACCTGTGAATAGGAAATGGTTTTCTTTATTTGCTAGCAACTTATCAGTTCACACTATTGTTGGTCTTAGTGGACAAAACTGTGGTTTTATGAAATTAATAGTTTCTCTTATGTTTAATCTTTTGACCTGTTTACCATGAGTTTATTTTGTCTGGCTGCCGAGGAGCTTATGTCTCTTTCGCAAGGAGAAATCCTTTAATTTTCATCTTTTCCATTTCATTAAAAAAAAGTTTTAAGATTTGCATAATTTCAGAATTTTTAAATAAGGGACTCTTCTGTTTCTTTGATGCTTTCTTTTCTTGCTATAGTACGTGGATGGATTCCCAGTTTACACAGACTTG
>NW_004797816.1:97185-112061 GCF_000002075.1 Aplysia californica
CCTTTTTTCCCCCATGCATAGAGTTTCTTGGGATAGTGGGTGCTATCCACTTGAAAGAGATACGTGGTATAGACATTAAAGTTGGATAGACTGTTTGCTGATAAGCATGTAGTTGGGGACCCTTAATATCTGGCAAGGGAATGGAAAAGAAGACAGAATGAAAGAAGTAGTTTTCTTTGTTGTAATTGGTTTGCTATTCACTCTCATATGACATTTACTTGTGTATCTTAAAGGTGGAAGGACTTTCTATAATGGATTTTTCTTGGAACAGTGACATTTTCCTCTTGGTTGCATTGTATAACCTGTGTGTGTCTTTCCCTCCAAAATGTAGTCACACAGTTTCATATTTATGCATCGGGACTGCTGTCTGGTGTGTATGAGGTATTTATGTAGTGAAAGGATTTGATTGTGAAAGTGGAAAAATTGTGTCCTTGAATGCAGCCTTGGTGATCAGCTGTATAGTCAGTGGAAAGGGAACTTCAGATTGTGAATAAAAGAAATTAAACGCTCAACTTGATTTTTTTTCTTCATTTATTTTATTTACTGTTCTCAGTAAATTGAAGTTTTGGATTATGATTGTGGTGTATAACGTACTCTTTCTTGCAGATTGTCATGGTAGGTAAGATCCAACACTTATCCTTCTCAGATAACGGTAAAAAATCTCAGAGGTCCTGTGTGCAAGTTGCGCACTTTAAAGATTTCTTGGTGGCCCTAAAAAATCTATAAGTGTAGGCTTCAGCCGCCACCACCTGGGCAAAATTCAAACTTCCAACCTAACCGCGCGGTCTACTGTCCTAATGCAGTTGCGAGCGCCGTAAAACACTTGCCTAAACAAGCAATAAAGATCGTGATTTTATTGAAATGAATTATCAAACGGGTTCATTGTGACATATGTGTCGTGACATGGTGGAATCGGACGCTTATCAATTTTTGGTTGTATGAAGTATAATCTTAAAGCTTGTTTGTCTCGCTTTTGATGTGAAAAAATACCCGTCTACTTGAATAGATCATGTCCGGGTAGGCCTATTTGGGATTGGAGGTGATGGGGGTCGCATGGTATCAAGAGTTAAAATTAGCGAGGAAATGGCCACTGAATTTTGGTGACTTCCAAAGCTTCAGTGTTCATGTAAACTGCAAATTTGTGGGTGGTTGGCGGGTGCTCTGGTGTGGTTTGCTTCTTCTTTCCTATCAAACATCTTATCATCCTTATCTTCCGTTCTTCTTTTTTATGTTTGTTACTCTCTTGTAACACCTCTAATCTTCTGGTGCTCATATGACCTTAATATGCAGTTGCGAGCGCCACAAAACCTGTACTAAAACTAAAAAACTGCAAATTTACATTTTTTGTGTGCCTTTGATCGTTTTCCAGTTCCAGTAAAAGTCCACAGGATGGGCTGCTGTTCTAGTGTCGTTTGCTCCTGCTTCTTTCAAACATCTATCATCTTTATCTCCCTTCCTTTTTTTTGTTTGTTACTCTCGTGTAAGACCTCTAATATTTGGCCCTTATATGACTTTATTGTGTTGCAAGTGTCATAAAACACTTACTAAAGATAGAAATGTGTTTACAAATGAACATACAATGTATGGAGCTAAAAAAAATCCATAAAAATTGCCATGAGACTGAAGAATATCGGTTTCTTCAATTTCATTGTTTTGACAAGACTCCGATTTCACCGTGCCGTACGTGTACATGTATGAAAACCTGTCTTGTGCTGCTGGGGGAACTTTTTATTTTACCACATGAAATTTGTGATCGCGCAGTTGTATTGTGTATACATTTCAAGGGATTTTGCTTGATAAAGAAGTCAGTTGAAATGCCTACAAAGATTATTGTTTTAGGGGCTGTTCAAATATAATCTTACACCTTTTTAATGGACTTTTTGACCCCCCCCCCTTGTAATATTACATTGTTCGCTTATAATGATAAAAATAATATGACATTTATATCGCGCAAATCCGTGAAGCAATCATTGTCCTATGCGCATTGGATAATAATATTCATGAAAAACAAGCATACACACATACATGCACATAATAATATATGCACTGAAAAATAATAGGTGTCACGACATAGTGGGATCAGGCGCTCGGCAGTTTTGAGGCATACGGAGATATTGATACCATCTTAAAGCCTATCCATTTGCCTTCCTTTTGATGAAAATGATATTCATCCATCCTGAATAGAAGTCGAAATATTTGCGATTGAAGGAGGTGTGGGTCACCTGATTTCAGAGGTAAATTTAGTGAGAAAACGACCGCCAGAGTTTGGTAACTTCAATAGCTTGAGAGCCTTTAAAACTGAAAAACCACATATTTTGTGCATGTAATGAACGTTTTTCAGCAAAATTCACACGGAAATGTGTTATTATATGGACATGAAAGGTGTTTAGCGGAAAAACAAAAATCCAATGAAAGTTCCCAAACCTGCGGAATAATGCCCGTTTTTTCACTTTCATTATTTTGACGAGCGCCAGATTTCACCACGCTGCCGTTTAGAGTAAATCATTCAAGCAAAATATTGCACACACTCTTACTACTAAGGAAAAAATTGAGACTCATGTCAGTGACAAAAGCGCCTTAATTACAAATAAAACAAGTTACAGTGGAATTCTGATAAAGTTAACACCCCAGATAGAAAAAAATGTGGACTTTGAGCAAAGTTGACTTTATCCATTGTACTACTTGTCATTGAAAATTGAAGATGACAGCTACAAAATTACAAGGTACCTGGTAATAAACAAGATGTAATTTCAATTTCAGGGAGTATAATTCTGAAGTTGTCACCAAAACAAGAGATAATGAAAGAAAGTAATTGGAGGTGTGTACTGCAGTCGTAAGGGAAAACGAGGAATGGTCCTGCGCAGGTAGCGAGGCAAATTTTTCAGGAGAGAAAAACTGTTTTCACTTTATAACTCTTCTATTGCTCACTCTTTATTACCCTAGTCTTCTGGATGGGGGCCTCGCAGACCCCACCCGGTATATTTCAGGCATTTTTGACAAAACTTTTGGTTCGATGTTATTTTCCTCCCAGGTATTCTTCAAACACCCTCTGATAAGCATGATTACGGTCTATGAAGGTATTTGGATAATTTGGAAGACTGATGAATATTTTCCTTGGACAACCCCCTGAATCCTAAAGGGGGCCTCTCAGACCCCAAGCCATTTTCACTAAAATAGGAAAGGCAGTTCTCCTCTTGTCAAGTATGCACCATGATGGCAGCATCGACGAGGAGACCGGGAAAGCAGAAATCAAAGTCTCTTACAACAAAACAAAGGGCGGTGTGCACTCTCTGGATCAGATGGTCCATGCATCATACATGTCAAAGAGGCAGACCGTGAGATGGCTTCAGACCTTCTTCTGCAATCTGTTGTGTGTTGCAGCTATTGCTGCTTACATCTGCTTCACTGCTCAAAATCCCCAATGGAATATCCGCAAGAAACACAGGAGAAAAATCTTCCCCGAGATGTCGGGTGATGAGCTCTGCTTGCCATTAATACAGCGCTGTGAACATCCCTAAGTCAGTTTGTATGAGCATGCTTCTCTGTGGTGTCGTACCACTTACCCAAACCCAAGAAGCAAGAGCAATGGTCACTGAACATGGGCAAAGAAAGAAGAAACACTCCGTGATGCCTTGATAGTTGAAGCAGACTTAGTGCTATTGAAGCTAGAGAGGTGAGCAGAGTAAGTCTGATTCCTTGTATGGACTTCTCTTTTGACATCCACCCCTTGGCGCTCATATGACCTTATGCAGTTGCGAGCGCCGTAAAAACTCTATACTAAAACAAACGAAAAAAACAACCAAGAAGAAACGCTGTGGGCTTTGTCAGAGAAACAAGGACTGAAAATCCAAACTGACATACTCTGGTTGTGGAATCAGTTTTTCCAATCGCGTTTGTCTTCACTGTCAGTAGACACTCGTATTCCGAACACTTGTCTCCTGATCTTTGGTGCCAGTATTGGTACATACTATTTTGGCATTTCAAGTTTTTCTTCACTGGCCGTGCCTCATTCTGCGTGGCTTGTTTGACATTTTCACGTTTCATTTAGTTACTAATCTTTAATTCTGTGTCGAAATGATTATAATCATCATTATTATTGTTATGTCATCAGGCTCTTACTCTTTAATATAAAATCATCATCAAAATGTCATTGCCTTCATCATCATCATAGATATCATCTAACTGAGTCTTCTTGAGCATTTTCATGAGATTCATTTTTAACTTAAAAACTACCACATCGTCATTTAAATTCAATCTCAGCATGTTCATGACATGACCGACCCACAGTCATTAGAAAAAAAAAGTGCTAGAATTGCATTGATTTCAGTCTAACCTCATTCAAAGTAGTTCTAAAACAAATATAATGGTATATAAAGCTCAATAAATGTGTTCCTTTTTAGAATATAGTTCTGTATGTATAGTCTCGGGTGCTTTGTTTCAACATTTCTGCGTTTAAGTTTCTGTAAATGGTGATCAACCACCAAGGATTAATTGTGGGATCTGAGAGGCCCCCTTACAGGCTTTTAGGGTAATCGGATCATCCAGAAGACTAGGGTTAAAGCTGTAATTCACCAGATATCTGATAGAGGTGTTCATAAAGCAGTTTCTAAAGTTTGAATGGTTTAGGTTGAAAAGTAGCAAAGTTATTCGACATTCGTCGTTCTCCCTTACATTGCGCACCCCCAGATGAGCCTTGCGATGTTAGCGAAAACGACGAATGGTACCGTTCGTCGTTCTCCTTTACACTCGTGAACGTTTATGGGCGTAGACGATGGTCAGTTGTGACGCATTATTGACAGTAATGACTGTGTACTGGTTACTACAAATAAAATTAAGACGTATGCAAACTAGCTATTATACGTATAAAGTTAGGTGTTTGTTATATTCCAACTGTAACTCGGTAAACGTCCTTTGTTTCCCCTCCTCGCTTGGTTAAATACTACACAGTCAGTGGACAAATCAGATGTGCACACATTTTCAACAGCTTGATTTAAATCTGTCTCTTTCGGAATCAAAGTTTGGTCTCCGTGATATCACTTTATTGTATTCTCTTCAGAAGCGAGTTTTACTTTTATTTTCACTAAATGCAAAATTTCCCTGCACCACCAAAGGGATCAACAATGTTACAATGTCAATAATCAATAATACGATCAGATCATTGCAAAGTCAGACATTCACGTAAGAAATGTAACAATCTGACAAGACTGTATCACAAACGCTTTCGGGAGAGGTAATGCGACGCTTGATTAATGAAGGATTCAGTTGATCGGATCAGAAAACATACCGCAAAGTAGAGATCGACAAGGACAGTTTGAATCTGCAAGACATTATTATACTCGTTCGTAACGTCCATCAAGTCAAAAAGTCGTAAAGCAAGACTAAATGTCGCCACAATACGTCCCCTTTTTAAGTTGGACAAAGAAATTTACTCTCATAACGCAGTGTCATTAATTGATTGGTAATTCTATAATGATGTCGACCAGTGACACGTGCTAGACAAATTGCGGCACTATGACTATAACCATCGTTGGGATTTGGGATGTCAAATGACTGGACAGCAAACTAACATGACGTTAGTCAGTGAAGATCTGGCGGACACTAATATGCAGTGCTAATAAATTTCTCCCTAAATACTTTTTTGACCCTCCCATCCCCACCAGTCGCGGTTCGTCCATTGAGCACGGTCGTGCAGTGCGCCCAAAATGTTTAAATGTTCTATGACGTAAAGTACTCACAATAATAAAATAAAAGACGCCAGAAACAAACACTAGCCAAATATTTGATTAAAACAAGGCCCTCGCTGGCGCCATAACTGTCATTTCTATTCTATAGTGCCGTAAAACATCTACTATGCCATGCCTAAGTTCATGCGCTGTATCTAAACATAACAGGATAGTCAACAGTGGAAACCTGACCTATAAATCGCTCTGTGGGATAACCCAAGCGATGACAACATTTGTAGAGAGTTTGACGGTACATTAATATTAATAAGACGGCACATCTCAAATGTGATCCTGCCGAATAGCACCAAGACATAGCCCACAGTAGGCAATCTAAAAATAAACGTCATAGACTGTGCACTATTCTATGCCAAAATTATGTGGGCCCCGGAGCAATCCAGCGGAGTGCTCAAGTGAATTGTGATTGGTTCATTGTCTTGTCGCTATTTTAAGTGACTCTGTAGCCGTGAACCTGAGGGAGGTGAACGTGACATACTTAAGTCGCCGTCCTATGAGTTGTGCTTTTGACTTTTGAACGGTTTTGTAGTGGAGTGGTGAAAGGTATTACTTGGGTGTTCAGTTCTAATGCAGGATGAATGAAATTGACGTTTAGCTAACAAACAGATTTAGTTCTAGAAGTCAAAACCACAAGTAAAAAGAATGAAAATAAAAGCACAATGTCTTCCTTCACCAACCCAAAGTTCCTAAAATAATAATTATACACCATCCCATTTACTCTGCCCTTGATTATCTTCAGCCTAAGATAGCTTATTTGTGCACGCCCACTTTTTAGACCCACGAGCCGCCCCTGATCCCCACCCCTTTCCCCCTGTTCCCATCCGTTTTCCCCTCTCTCCCGCCTGCTCTTGTCAATTCACACCATCAGCAAAGGCCTAATACGTGAAGACAGACAGAAAGACACACTAAGTGATAGGCTATATTCTTATAAACCTGGTCAACGGTACTCCGGGGGAGGGGTGGTGGTGTATTTGTTTGTAAAAAACTAGTATGTTTGTTCTGACGCAACAGTGACTAATTGTCATTGGTCGCCCATGCCGAATTTGCCCTACGGCAGAGACCAGGGGACAACGCCGAACGAGCAGTGATCCTTGACCGATCGACCATTCGTCGTTCTCCCTTACACTGAGCTCTGGCCCGGAGCACGCCAGTGTAAGGGAAAACGACGAACTCTCAATTACGCAACAACGGATTAGGATATGACAAAAAAATCTACACCATCAGATGCAGAATTAAATACTCTATGAAATATATAAAAATTAAAAAATCGAAAAATTTTGACCATTCGTCGTTTTCCCTTACGACGGCAGTGTACACCACTAGCTCCGGCGAAATATCTCTTCTTAATCTTAGATGGATTCATCTTGGGATCAAGCCCCAAATTGTTGACTTTACGCAGTTGACTGTATCAGAAACACAATTAGATCTACTTAGAATTACTTACACAAAGAAGGTAAAAAAAAAAAACCAACAAAAAACAGGACCTCAGTGAGGTGTTGACTGCAAGCAAGAGTTGACTTTATTAAGCAAGCTGACTTTATCAGGATTCCACTGTGTCTGTTATTACTGATCATTATGTTGAAAACAAAAAGTGAAATTAGTTATCATCAACAAAGGCAGTGTTCATCATTATATCAAAAATATTTTTTCGCCTCACAAAATAAAGTGTAATATTACATTAGTTCAAGACCCCCCCCCCCCCCCTTTCTAACACTTTTCTTACAGGAGCCAAAGACACCCCCCACCCCTCCCAAACGTAATATTATATTTGAACGGCCCCTTTGATGAAATCACGAGACACATAAAACAGTGGATGGTAAGAGAATGCAACTGATAGGTTTCTTTACTATGTCCCTCTTTTATTTCTGTCTATAATGTCTTACCTCATCCCTATCTAAAAAAGGGGGTGCATTTTAAACTGTACATGATATGTATATGAAAAATGGATGCTGCAAGTTTTGTAACACAAAGTATTAAAAAAGTTATAGAGATGGGGGGAGGGGGGGGGGGGGGCTCTCGTGGTTTAGATGTAAAGGTGTTCGCCTCTCATTCAATAGTTCCCTTGTTCGAATCCTGATAGCAAAGGAAAATTTTCTTCTTAAAAAAAAGTTTTCTCCTTTCACTTTCTCATCCTTTCCTGCTCTCTAACAATTTTCTGTTGTGTGCTTTCGTCTCCACTTTCTGCCCCCACTCCCTCGCATACTTCGCCCCCTCCTCTGGGCTCCTGACTCTTTCTGCAGCCTTTCTACTGCTACTCCTTGGCTCTTTCTTACTGCTGTCTTTCAGCCACATCCCTGATCTTATGTAGGTAAGATCTAACACCGAGCCTTCTCAGATAAGGGCGTAAAATTTTGGAAGCCCGGTGTGCAAGTTGCGCACGTTAAAGCTAAAGATCCCTTGGTGGTCCAAAATTGAAAAGTAGTAGGCTTCGGCCGCCACCCTGGCAAAAGTCAAAATTTCCTACCAACGGAAATTAATGTTAATGTGTCCCGCGCGCTCATAAGATCGTATGCAGGTGCGAGCGCCGTAAAGCACTTACCCAAAAAAAAAAAAAAAAAAAAAAAGAGATGAAAGATCCCGCTGACAATCGAGAGAGAAGAAAAGCAGAAATTTGAACGTAATTCGAGATAACCCATTTTGTGACATAGCGATCCATTTGCTGATGTCAATAGAGTTAGTCACTATGTTTGACTTTAACCTTGTGCAAGGATCACTAGAAAATACAGAAAAACCTAGAGATAACATGAGAACGATTAGGCACAGGACATTCACCATGCAAAAAAGCGTATGTACACGGCAAGCAACATTATTATGTATAGTACATGTAGAGAAATATTCAACAACTTTTCATGGGGAAGGTACACAGACTCATGAATTTGGATGATTATTCCACATTCCGTATTAATATATCTTTTGATTTAGTAATAATAATATTATGAACAACACACAGTGTTTTCGCGCTTGGCAGAGGTTGTGAAGTTGGTTACACATAAACCCGTAAACTTTGAAAGAAACCAATGAAAGTGGTTGCATGCAGTTGCCTTTAACTAATAGGAACAGGTACTAATTAACAAAAGTTGCGTTTTCGAATAGAAATTAAATCAACGTGTCTTGCTGGTCAAATTTGGCAAGGGCCACTTACAGGGTAGATGGTTGTCTCCTAAAAGTCGTTTGATTTTTAGAAATTTTGAGTTACTGGACGACTTTTTTTTGGATGATCTTCTGCAAATTGACATACTGAAGTACTTACAATTAAGTCTCTAGTTGCAATCTTTCGGGGTACTCTTACCCAAAACCCCCGGATTTCAGCAGCCATATAATACCCCGTTGAAAATACCTTCATTGAGAGTGTGAGACCATATTTGCATCATAACCCTCCCACCCCCCCCCCCTCAAACACACACGCACAAAAAACCACCAGCTTTTAGCCTACTAGTACTAGTCACATGCAAAAGATGTGTCCTTGGAGACGAAAATGTTAATTGGAAACGTTTAGTAAAATTATTACCGTATAATAATCCATGTTCACCCCAAAAATGTTGGTAAAGGGCTTGTTGAGGTCTCCCTTCAAAAATCATTTTAGTGCTTGACATCACATCACCATCACCATGATCAAGTGCCTTATCAGCGACAGACGTCGGCGATCATGGTTCCCCATTCATTCATTTGCTTGGATGCTCTTAAAAAAACTATATTACCCTGATCTTTCCCTATTACCCATCTGTTTAGGCTATCCAAGTAGGTTGTTCTGGGCCTACCTGCCTCGTTTGCCGTCAATTTTGCCAAAGAGAGCTAAATGTTCAAGACCTTATTCAGGTGTCCCAAAAAACCATTTTTATGTCTTTTCCTGATTGTTTTTGTCAGTGAGTGTCCCACGTGGGCTTCTTCAATGACTACCTCATTTGATTTCTTCTCCTTCCAAGATATTGTAAAGTCTCCTTAGAAACCACACTTCTGTTGCTTCTATTTCATTTTCTCTGTCTTTATTGATTGTCCAGCATTCACAGCCATGTAGAAGGGTGGACCATACATAGCATTTCAGAACTTTCATTTTGGTAGTCATTGAGATGTTTCTATTTTCCAGGATTGGGCTAATTGTTATTGAAACTATCCTTATCCATTGCAATTCTTCGTTTTATTTCAGTGGAACATTTGACATCATATGTTAGTATATATCCTAGATATTTAAACTGTTGAACTGACTGTTGAACTGGTTTGATCTTTTGGCCTTTGCTATTGAGATTACAAATAGGATTTGGTGCTTTTTTCCCCCTTAGATATCACCAGGAATTCTGCTTTCTTCACATTTAACAATAACGCTTTATGTTTACTTTCCGTTGCAACAGTATCTAGAAGCGACGGAAGGTCGTTATCTGAGTTTGCTTTTAAAACTGTCATCAGAATATCTGATGTTAATATTTTTACCATGCACCTTGAGACATTTTTCTATGTTTCTAAGAATTGTTTCAGCATACATGTAAGAGGTCTATTGACAGAGTACACCCTTGCCTCACTCCTCTTCTAATCTGCTTATACATGTATTTGCTGCTTTCACCTTTAATTCTCATAGCAGTGTTTTGGTACCAGTACAATTTCCTAATGATTCTTAGATCTTTTCCATCTATGTCTTCCAAAATGTTTAATAGCTCAGCATGTCTAACTTTACCGAAAGTCTTTGAATAATTTATGAATTATGAAGCATAAGTACAGATTTGGCCTTGCCTGAGTACATTTTTCCATTAACATTGTTAGGTAAATATAGCATCTTTGCTCTGGTGCCCTTGTCAGGAACAAAGCCGAATTGTGTTTTATATACATAGGCCTATATATCTGGTCCTCTTAGACTTTATCTAACCTCCGGGGCAGTGCCACTGACGGTAGTGTCTTTAGGCCATTCCCAAAGGGGGCTCCAGTGGCTAAGTGAGTAGTGAGTAGTGAGTTTTGACTCAAGCAATGTCGAGCAAGGGTCGGTGACACGGGGATCAGATGGGTGGTCACTGGAGTGTGTCCTTGAGCAAGACACGACAACCCTAGCTCAAATTTCAGGGCGCTGCACAGTGGCGACCGACAGTGTCATTGTTTGTAAACTGTTCTGTATTTGTGTAATAGTGTGTATTTACGTATGTATTTATGCATGTATGTATTTATGTATGTACGTATCTATAATTATGTATTTATGTATGTATGTTTGCCATTGTAAAACAAAGTGCCCTTCTGGAACAAATAAAAGTGTAATTTATTATTATTTATTATTAAAAGGGGGGACATTTCTCGTTCAAGCATAGAAGAATTGTAAATGGGCTGACCCATGTGCCTGATCTACAACAGGGAACTGCTGCTTTTTCTTTCCTGATCCTTACTATTGTCATTTCCTCTACTTCTTTTGTATGTTTGTCACGCTCTTGTGACCTGCTATTTCCGGGGTGCCTTGAGAGTCGAAGCAGACCTTGTGCTGTTGAAGCTAGAGAGGTGAGCAGTCTAAGTCTGATTCCCTGTAAAGACTTCTCTGTTGACACCCACCCCTTGGCGCTCATATGACCTTATGCAGTTGCGAGCGCCGTAAAACCATCTACTATAAAAAAAAAAGACTTTATCTCTTTCTTCCTGTTAGTACTCACAGCAAGCTTTCTGTAAAAAGACCCATACGGCTTATTGTTTTATGCACCTCACACTCAGTAGCTCCTGGTGTTTTAGGTAGAACTATAACAACTGATTTCATCACATCTTCTGGAATCTAACTGCTGTCATAGATGTAGATATAATTTAAGAGCTTTGTTGTTATTCCAGTGCCTGTTTCTTCTAGCTTGACCGCCACTTCAACTGAGATATTATCTGACCCTGTGGCTTTTCCTTGTTTCATTTTCTAAATGGCAGCTGTTATTTATGCTTTCAGTATTGGTGGTCCATTTTTTTCTTTCTCTCTTTCTTTCTTTCTCTCTTTCTTTCTCTCTTTCTTTCTTTCTTTCTTTCTTTCTTTCTTTCTTTCTTTCTTTCTTTCTTTCTTTCAGGCTTTTCTCCTCTATTGTCTTTGAAAAGTTCCTCTATATATTTTGTCCATCTGTTTAAGACACCCCATTGTTCATTAGAATATCTCACCTTTTGATCTTATGTTATGCACCCTCTATTTGAGCATCCTTTTATCCCACTTACTTTTTTGATTTTGGAATGCGTATATTTGCTGCCTTTGTTTTTTTTGGTTTTTTTACGTCACTACTATCCACAAATTGGAAAGAGTGGAGACCCCGAATATGCATAGTAAGTTCCAAAATGGGGACATCATTAAGTTCTTTACCAAAGCAGTAAGTTTACATCACAATGAAAATATTTTCATCGACACAAAGACAGATGCTAGCCAACTGAAGAGGAAAACAAATGGGGACATCACTTAGACCTTTACAAAAGTATAGGCTTACATCAAAATGGAAATATTTTCATCGGAACATAGACAGATGCCAGCCAACTGAAGAGAAGGACAAATGGACCTCTAGCAGTCACACTTGTTGATGCGTTCCCAGTGTCTTTTGATTGTGACGCTTTTCCATCCGTCTCTGAGGAGTCTGTTTCGGACTTATCTTCCTCTGTGGCTTTCTTTGTAGTCGTGGACTCTGTTGTTGAGGTAGTGGTGGTGGTGGTGGTGGTGGTGGTGGTTGTAGTGGTTGGGGTGGTCGGGCTCGGCGTCTTCACGTCTGAAAGGAATAGAAATTATTGGCTTTTCAGCAACCCTGGCTTTTGCTAAATCGCTACTTTAGAATTACGACGTTTTGTCTGACATTTTTGGCCGTTTTTGAGTTACTAAAACTACGACGTCAGAGGTCAGAAACCAAAATTTATGTTCTATCTGTCCCCGCGGTTTTATGGGGGGGAAAATGTCTGAAATTATGCAAACTGAGCCCAAAAAATGTGAAATTATGCGATTCTGTTAATTTTAGCAGAGAGTGATAAAGGAAAATAATCAGATATGATGCAAAAAACAAAAAAAAAGATCAAATTTTGCTAAATTATGCGGGGTGCATAAAACCACGGGATCAGTTCTATCTGCTCTATCAAAATGGTAAAATTACTCGGAGATGTTATCAAGATATTCAAAGAATTGTATTAGAAAAATCTTGACATGGAACTGAAAATTGTTTACGTCAAATTTCTCAAAACTAGGTACTGATCCACTGAGCAGATAAAACTTTGTACACTTAATTCTAAGGTAGCCAAGTGTCCCGAGATAACAACAAATAATAATATGGCGTGTGTTGTTGACATCAAATGTGTAAATTACTGTACTTGTGTTATGAAAGCAGTTGTGCTCAAGTAGTTAACATCTTAAGTGCTGTGGACATACATGCACTTGCTTTTTTTGTACAAAATTGGTATCTTTTCATGTAATATTTTTTTCGAAGTTGTAGCATCATAATGAAAGTCACTTCTCCTACTGACAAAGAGCCCTTTTTTGCCTTACCAGAGGCAGCAAAATATTAGTGTACTTTTATAGAGACCCCCACTACTTCACAATCAGTAGATAGGTTAACATAACATTGGCGCTGACTATTATGATCTCCTTTAACCTCTTTTCCTGCTCCCTAACCAAGATCTGCCGTCTGCTTTCGTTCCCACGTTTTTCCTCCGCCCCCGCCCATTTTGCCCCTTCATCTGGGCTCCTGTGTCTTTCTACTGCTTTTCCGTGGCTCCTTCTTACTTCTGTCTTGACACCACTGATCTTGGGGTAGGTATGGTCTAACACCTTGCCTTCTCGGTTAATTTCGAAAAAAAAAAGTCGGAGGTCTCATGCGCAAGTTGCGCAAGTTAAAGATCTCTTGGTGGCCCAAAATCAATAAGAGTAGGCTTGTGCTCCCCCCCTCCCCCGGACAAATTCAAAATTAATTCCTATTCCTACCAAATTGAAAATGTGTTCCGCGCACTCATATGACTTAATGCAGTTGCGAGCGCCGTAAAACACCTACCATAAAAAAACTCTGCAAACCCCTCTCCCTCCCCCCCAAAAAAAACAACAACAACCCAACAATTACACAAAAAACATGGTATAAACCAGTGTCCGTAGTGTAGCGGTTAGGTGCTTCGCCGTCGCACGCAGAAGTCGCGAGTTCGATCCCCGAGCCGGGGAAATTTTTATCGATTATAATCTCCGTCTGTCTGCTGGGACGTTGTTGTAGCCCCCAGCACAGGTTGGCCCTGAAAGGCAGTGTCGAAGCCCGTCTCCAAAATGATCTAAGTTGTATCGATGGGGTTGTTAAACATGTACAATTACATGTGGTCTAAAGCCTTTTTGAGCATAGGTATGCCATTATATTGTCACGAGTCACGACGCGGTGGAATCAGCCGCTTGTCAATAATTTTTGGGCATATGGAGCTATTGGTATTATCTGAAAGCTTATTCATTTGCCTAGCTTAAGGTGAACCCCCCCCATCTATCTTGAATAGAAGTTGAGTTTTCGCGATTGAAGGAGGTGGGGGTAGTCGGGTTTCAGGGATAAAATTACCGAGAAAATGGCTGCCAAAGTTCAATAACTTCAGTAGCTCGCTGGAGTGAGAATCCTTGAAAACTGAAAATTTGCATATTTTGTGCCTTTACTCAACGAATGAGTGCGAGCTTAATTTTGAAAGCATCTGCGGGGTTGGGTTTGTGTGTGTGTGTGTGTGAATGGACTGGTGGGTGCAAATGAACTTTTATGCATGCAAAAAAACCCACCCCGTAGATCCTAACAGATCTCATTCCATTAAATCGCGTACCACGTCTATAACTACTATAAGTTACAGTGCTTGCTGCTCTTCCATTGTTCGCTTTTCGTATCAGAGCGATATTTGGATGTTCAGGCGCCTTTTTGAAACAGTGAAAGCTCGTTCACATCCTCCCTCTCATCCTACCCTCCCTCTATGCTTCTGCCTCGCACTGTCTTATAACAGTGCAGTGGGTGGTTAATAATGGGGGCCAAGGAAGGGTCTTATATGTTTTATCTCCCTCTGCTGTCCCCTGCTGTCTGTCCATTTTGCCATTTTCCCTGCAACAAATATCCGAATCGTGTGGGTGTTCTTTTCTTTACTAGAAACGTGATAAAGAAAGCCAGGCAGATGAATCAGCAGTCAGTTACTTATGAACGGGGTCAGAATGACAAACTTGAGATTGACCAT
>NW_004797816.1:117473-122386 GCF_000002075.1 Aplysia californica
AAGCCGAACATCCTCTCCGTGATGCCCAGTTTGGTTTTAGAAAAGGAAGAGGGTGCACTGATGCAATCTTTGCACTTCGACAGCTGTGTGAGAGGGCATTGGAATACGACCAAGATCGCCATCTCGCATTTGTGGATCAGGAAAAAGCTTTTGATCGAGTAAATAGAAACAAGCAGCACAGTTAGCAGGAGACCAGACAAAGTGGATATCAACATCAATGGATCCCAACTGAAACAAACCGCGAATTCAAAGACATGGGCAGCATTTTAACAGAAAGTGGTAAATTAGATCGAGAAATAGAGACTAGATGCCGGAAGGCCAAAGCAGTCAGCTACTGTATCAACTCGCCCATCTCCTGAAACATCCTAATATCCGTCCCCATGAGCACCAAGGTGAAGCTCATCAACGCCATTTTTTTTTACCGACGCTCAAATATCAGTGTCAGACATAGTCCCTAACAAAAGCCACCGAGAGAAAGCTGGTCACGCCCGAAATGAAACGTCGATGAAGAGCGGTAAACAAGACAAGACGAGACAAGATATAAAATGAAATCATAAGAGACACGGTAGGAGCAACACCAGTCCTGCCACACATAGAGAAACAAAAGATCAAGTGGTTCGGACACTTCACACAGATGCCTTCAAACCAACCAGCATGCAACATCAGAAATTCTGGCTGGAGAGCCAGAGGAAAACCAAAACGACGCTGGAGCGAATCTGTGGCAGACACTAGACACCTTCAGAGCTCACGGGATGTCCCTCGTACAGGCCACTCGCCTTGCTGCAGACAGACGCCTGTGTCTCCCCATGACACCCACCAGTACAAGCGGAAGAAAAAAGTAAAGTAAAAAGTATGTACACGATACAGGGTATTATGTTGCTGGGTTTGGTAGATGGTTCGATAATGATGTGTACATCACAACCTAATTAGTAGATTCAGTTAGATATTATATAATACCGGGGTATTTTCGAGACTTTTTATTGCTTCCGGGCTGAATAAATTGTACAACAAAATGCCATGGATTGGGGGGGGGGGGTGGGGGGGGGGACAATCATGTCATTTGGGAGGGGGTGGACATGAGATAGCGCAAACTATATTTTTTTCAGTGAGTTTTAAACACTGAAAAATTGTTTGAAAGTGTATCGCATCAAATGCGATACGATTATTGACCCTGCTTCTACGTAACTTACAAATATCCGGCACCAAATTAGGCCCCTAGACATTTAAAAAAAAACCCCTGCTACTAAGATTATATTGTCCTCAACTCACCTACTAAACATTTAGAGGGGGGCTCTCATGGTAAGGTGTTTGCTTCTCATTCAATAAATCCCGGGTTCGAAACCTGACAGCCACGGACAATTTTCATCTCTAAAAATGTCATCCTTTCACCTCCTTTCACCTCCTTCCCTACTCTCTAAACATTGTTCTGTCATCTGCTTTCTTTCTGCCCCCCCCTTTCCCCCTCCTCTGGGCTCCTGACTCTTTCTATTGTTACCGGTACTCTTGGCTCCTTCTTATTGCTGTCTTTCCTTAGGGTAGGTATGATCGAACATCTAGCCTTCTCGGATAAGTACGAAAAAATCAGGGAGGTCCCATGCTCAAGTTGCACATATTAAATATCCCTGAGTGGTCTTAAAATCGACAGGAGCAGGCCTCGACCGACACCAGACAAAATTCAAAATTAATTATTACTAAACTGAAAAATGCTTATATAACCTTATGCAGTTTTGAGTGCCGAAAAAAACCCGCCCCCCTCCAAACAACAACGACGACAGCAACAACAACAATAACAACAACAACAACAACAACAACAACAACAACAACAACAACAACAACAACAACATTGAGTCACCTGTTTTATCTTAGCGCGGTCCTGGGATAAGGGGCATTGTTGATTTGGTTGTGACAATTCTGTCTGCCCCGGTCAATATTAGTCGTAAGAGGCTCGAAAGACAAAAATGTGACATTCTATGCAATTTTTGTTGTTGTAGTTCTATTGAAAGTTTGATATCTTCTGCTTCACTTAAAATCAAAATAAACAACTATAATTGACTATAAGTATTTTATTTTGAATTATTTTGGAGGTGTATGTGGTTAGTTATGAGCTTGGGTGACGAGATTAAGGAGCCCATTTTCTCCTTTTCATGTTTCTGCACCGTGCACTCTTAAAAGTTCCATATTTTTGTCAAATATTGTCCGATTTACTTCATTTTTATTTTTAAATTGTAGGAAAATGGGGATAGTTTTTATAAATAAGGTTAACTTAATTTTGAAATTTCCTTCATATGACTGATTTTGACCGGGAGGGTCACATTATTGTGATGTTGTTATTGCGGGCTGTGACGACTGCGCAATGTGTAAAAGTAATTGTAAGTGGTTGTGGTGAGATTGGTGGTAATAGCAGAAGTGATTATAGTACCATGGTAAAAGCAGTGCGCACAAAATATTTCTTGTACACTATAATAGGAAAAATAATTGAACAACAAAGTGAAATTGTATTTTGTTGAACGCCCCTTTCAAAACTGTTTGGATATTTAAGAGGTGGGGCCCCGAATTTAACGTCCATTTCCTATAGGACCGAGCTCAGTGGGCTGTGACCCCCCCCCCCCACCGAAACAACTCTAGTTCAAAAACGGTCCCGTCAGGGATTCAAACCATAGTCATCCGCTCCATACGCCAATATGATACCAATTGAGCTAACGGATGCCTTACAGCAGTGGGGAATGAGAGCAAGAAGTGTGCTGGCGATGCAGCTTTCCGAAATCGAAATCGGACCGTTTGACATTTACGCCGTGATATCATTTGATGTAAAAAATCACACACCCCACCCCCGCCCCCAAAAAGGAAATCAATTAATTCATTAAATAAATAATCTTTTTAAAAAGGGTGACCTTATTTAGGCACATGTGGTTTAAATAAGCTAAACCCCCCTCCCTTACCTTATTTAGGCCACTGTGGCCTAAATAAGCTAACCCCCCTCCCTAACCTTATTTAGGCCACATCATGTGGTAGATTTCTTGAACTAAACATGGATTCGGAAGGTCGAGATTCTACTGATCATTTTATTTAGTGCGGGGGATTATTTCAAAATAGAGAGAGGATGATACTAAATGAAAAGTGGACCACGGGTAAGAGTTGTGTGTGTGTGTGTGTGTGTGTGTGTGTGTGTGTGTGTGTGTGTGTGTGTAATGTGTGAATGTTATTGTGTGCATGAGTGTCTATCTCAGTTGTACGGTCCAAATGTACCAAAATTGTAGCCTAGCTTTTGCCCCTCCATGAAGGAAAAATCTGTCCCTCATTCAAACCATTGGGATTGAGCAAAATTTTGCGTATTGTACTTTGTTCTTACAGTATTCATTATGATTATGATTTATAAGTTGTGCACTGAGACAAAACTGTACTAAATGAGAAAGGTGCACCATTATGAAAGTGGAACGAACTCAGTTGCCTGAAAAGGATAGTTTGAGCATGTGTGGCCTAAATAAGCTAAACCCCCCTCCCTTACCTTATTTAGGCCATATGTGGCCTAAATAAGCACTCCCTTTAAAAAAAAGTATCTAAGAACTGTAATTTGCAGTAAATCTCAATTTGTTCAGGATATTTAAATTTATAATAGAATAAGGTTTTGACTTATCACCGCACTTGTCGTTTACGCCAAGAAGAAAAGAATCCATAGGTTACCCTTGTGCACCTCCTCACACATAGTCTGTGTGAAGTTGCTCTTAGCGTACAGCGGTGCTGTTACTCCCATCTCACAGTCGGTCAGGAACTTGTCACTCGTCGCACACATGAACACCTCCTTTCGGACCCTGAATTTAAAAAAAAGCCCATAGTTTATTTATCATTCTAAAGAGCAATGAAAATCTTTCCACAAAGAGTAGCTGGGATCGAATACTTTGTCTTCATGGATGTGGAGGAAAAACCTAAAATGTTCAATCTGTTTGCTACAGTTGAAAGTTGAAGATTTGATAAGAGCAGGTCGATTAAATGCCAGCGAAATGGAAATTGAATGACATGAAATCAATGAAGTATGCCAAAATTGAAGAAACCATTGTTCGTATATGCATACATGAATAAGAGTATTTTTTCAATGCTTGTGGGACTCCCAGAAATGCGCGGGACATTAGGCTACATCCTAGCAGGGAAAAGACCACTCATAAACAAAACAGGTTTGAAGAACGTGCAGTGTGTTGTTCCTGAAATCTAGTGGGTGAGCGAGACCACCACCATCACCGCCACTAACAACAACAACAACAACAACAGCAACAACAACAACAACAACAACAACAACAACAGACAAAAACAAATTATTTGTATATTTGTACTTGGGTATACAGACGTATGCGCCAGACGGTTTGTCAAGGTAAAAAGGTTGTTTTTTCGGGGGGGTCTTAATGTTAATCGATGGTGAAATGTGCTGAGAACGTGACCAGCATTGTCATAGATGGTCATTAAATTAGAAGGTCTTGTCTCTTACACAACCCCGAAAGGCCCTTTGACCATATCATAATAGACCATACTCGGATAAGGATGAAAAATCTCGGAGGTTCAGTGTGCACGTTGTGAACGTTAATAAATATCCTTTAGTTGTTGAAAATCATAGAAGAGGGGCCTGTTAGGCCGCCATCCAGGTAAATATTTTTTAAAAATTAGAGATTCTTTACCGTAAAAAAATGTCCCTACCTCAGCTAAAAAATAGAAGACACACACTCTTACATTTCTTCATTCCAAACTTATCGACTAGGTCTATTCTTTCGAGCATGTGAAGTAAGTTAAGATCTAAAAAGAGATATAAATAGTACTTGCATAATGTACATCCTTTATGTGCATCGCCTGGGCAAAGTTGTATTAATCATACTGCTTTCGTCATCATCTTTAGTCATGATCTATACAGGCCTGTCGAGAGGGGGTGT
>NW_004797816.1:123245-124398 GCF_000002075.1 Aplysia californica
AGTACTTTGCATCATTTGAATGTGTGATAATGGCATCTGTTTGGCTCAAAATCCTCACTGCAGTCGATCACAGAAATAGAGTGCTTCAAGCACGAGATGTGACGCTTGACGTTGAGGTGGCAAATATCAATAGTCCGGTTAAAGATGTGAAAAGCTTACGAGATGAATGGGACGCAATCTTGAGTGAGTCCAAATTAGTAACAGATAACTATGAGACTGAGCAAGCATTCGCCGAAACAGCAAAACGACAAAAGAAAAGGAAACTTTTTGCAGACGAGACAGAAGATGTAACAGACTACCAAAATCCCGAGAACAAATTCAATCATGAAGTTTTTTATGTCCTCATTGACTGCCTTCTTGACGACAAGGTATGATGCAGTGACAAAACTCAATTCGTTATTTAGTGTTTTAAGGAAATATTTCCAAGAGGAAGTCGGCGTTATTCGTGATCTTGCAAACAAATTGCACTCGGAATATGCAGTGGATGCATCAGCAGACCTTGCGCAAGAGTTGGAACATTTGAAAGTGATTCATTCAGCGAACATTGGAGAAAATGTCCTGCCGCCTCTTCAGTTGCTGAACAGACTTCATTCCCTGAAACTAGATGCTTTGTTTCCAAACGTTGTAATCATGTTGAGTATCTTCTGCACCTTGCCTTTCGCAGATGCGCAAGCTGAACGTTCCTTCAGTGCCCTTTCTCGGGTGAAAAACATTTTGTGGCCCACAATGTGTCAAGACAGACTCACAAGTCTTGGAATTTGGCCATAGAGGCCAGTCAAGCGCGAAAATTGGATTACGAACCAATAATTGACAGTTTTGCTAGAGCTAAATCCCATAGACTCCGTTGTAGTAAAAAAAAAAAAATTAAAAAAAGGTAAGCTGCATTACAATTTATTTTAGTTTCTGTCATTGGTTTATTCATGTTACCTTCATTTTTAGCAACCCGGTAAATCAGAAAATGTTATGTTGACAACACCCAGCACTTGATGGAGGGGGCGGGACAAAGAAGGCTGGAGTGTGTGTGCGGGGGGAGGGGAGGCGGGGGATTAGCTTTTATAGAAACATCTCTTTCGCAAAATGCATTTCCAAGTAGTGAAGATGTGTGTGTAAGAGAGAGAGAGAGAGAGAGAGAGAGAGAGAGAGAGAGAGAGAT